>NC_135785.1:83942500-84242500 GCF_051106095.1 Pogona vitticeps | reverse complement strand
AGCAGAATTCCTACCATCTGTTGTAATTAGGGAATCTGCTGGATGATGGAGGAGGAGGTAGCAGTAGCTGCCATTGGTTTTAAGGTGAGTCCCCACTGGCTTGTCAGCTTTTCATAGAAACTGCCCAGGGTGTAAGCTTTATAATCATCGAGGGACTTGGCACCATTTTGCTTTGAATGTCTTTTGGTGTTGCTTATGTTTTTTAGTATGGTATTTGTTTAATCTTTTTTAGTATTCATATAGTTACTGTTGTTAGCTTTGTCATTGTCTTTTAATGACGTACACCACCTTGGGTCCTTTTAAGGAGAAAGGCAGGGTAATGATATTATCGATCGATTGATTGATCGATCGATCAATCAATCAATCAATGTTTTGCATCTCACTGAGCCCTCTGCCCTCCACCCATTTCATTTTGTTTTTTAACATGGAGAATTAGATGGAGAATTTGGGGAAATTGCATGCATTTTGGACCGCTTGTGGCACAGTCTGATGTGACTATTTTCTGGCAATCGCACAACACCCAGGGGATTGTGAAGCAGCCCAGCCCTAATTTATGCCCAAGCTGAACCTTTCTCCTCTGGAAGCAGGGGTACTCTTTTGTGGGGAAGGCTGGAGTGATTCCCTAATGGATTGGGTTGCTGTAAGGGAGACCAATTCAAGCAAATTGACTCTTTTTGGTGTGATCAGATGTGATCCTTTATCACTGTTTGATTACACTCTTAAGTTGATGTGTGGGAGTATCTGACAACAAATAAGAGCTCAGAAACATTTAGAACATTCAAGACCATACTTACAGGTCAAAATCCTGTCACTTAACCTGTTGGAGTAAGCCTGCTGGTGTGAATCTCAGTGGCTCAGTAGTATTTTACTTGCCCCCTTTTCAAAAGCAAGCTGCTTGTCTCTCGTACAAAAAATGTAGTCCCCTTGCCCACCTCATTACTGCCTGACTGCCTACAAGAGAGCACAAGGTAGCAGGATGAGGCCTGCACCTGAAGTATGTGTTGTTCCTCCTCCTTCACTCAGTGAGACCACACTCCTGTAACTATAAAAGTGAACAAATGTTACAACTACACTGTAAATGTTGTGCAGTTATCCCTCATTACACTGCAGTTGTAATGTGAAGTGATTATTGTATTCGCGAAGGCTTTCACAGCCGGGATCTAATGGTTGTTGCGGGTTTTTCGGGCTCTTTGGCCGTGTTCTGAAGGTTGTTCTTCCTAACGTTTCGCCAGTCTCTGTGGCCGGCATCTTCAGAGGACTGGCATGGACAGAGTTCCTACTCCAGTCCTCTGAAGATGCTGGCCACAGAGACTGGCGAAACGTCAGGAAGAGCAACCTTCAGAACACGGCCAAAGAGCCCGAAAAACCCACAACAACCATGAAGTGATAATTTCTTCATCATTGGAAAAAAGGAATTAATTCCTAAACTCTGGGACATAATCATGTCATGCATTGGTCTTCACATATAATAATGCAGAAAGGGTTAGATGGTACCCATACATCATTCAGTCTGTCTTTATATTATATGTTAACTTTCACTGCCTTAATGCTACTGCAGTGAGCAGTAAAGAATCTGCAGTGGCTATAAAAAGAGGTTCTATCTCAATCTCTTCTTTGGTTTCATAAATGAATCCTGGAGGCAAACAGAATCTGTTTCATTTCCTGTCAGCTGGATTCTAAGCCACTTGTTAACAATAAGCAGCTGTAAATGCCTCTTAACAGGTAGCTCATCAACTTCTTTTCTTAAGGATTGCTTTCTTTGTCTTGGAAGCAGCATGTGTCAGAAATGTCACTGTTTATAGTAAATTGATCCTGTAGCTTAGCCATTCTTAGTGGGGAGCCATATGGCCCCCCTGGGGGGCCCTGGCAGCTTTGAAGGGGGCCACAGACTGGAAAAAGTTCTTGACAACTACTCTAAAAGGTTCGTTATCTGATTCAGCCTATATTTCTTTCATACTGTGTTTATGACTGTGGCAAAAAAAAGAGGTTAAGAATGGCTGCTCTCTTGTTTTGGTGATTCTTCATATTTAGGGTTCCTATTTCTACAGCTTATTTCTCCTGGCCTACAGCAAGAGTAGGAATTGTGGGATTACAGCAATTATCATAAACCCCAGACATATTAGGTGAGCCGGGTGAGATCCAACAATTTCTGGCTGATTACAGATTCATCACCCATAGCCCAGGGTGTTGAAATAACTTTACTTGTTTACTTAGCTGTCCTAGTTCTAGGACAACAAACAAAGGAAGGGAAGATTAGACCAGATCCAGGTACCAGGTGTTGGGAGGAAAGGATTCAAACAGCAGCCAGTTTCCCTGCTTCCCTCCTTCTCTCACTGCTGCTGCAATGGCTTTAAATTAGAGAACACGAATCAATTCAGGCCCTTTTGTATGAAGTAAATCATGCAGCACCATAGGTGCTGCACATACCCTCTCCCCAACCCCTGGCTGGCTGGCCCACTCGCATGTTGTCACATACCACTGGAGTCCTTCTTCTCTGCCAGCGCTCTAGATGCTTGGGCTCCGTGTCCCCACCTTGTCGGCAACTGAGCACTCATGGGTTGTGTGTGGACAATCCTTGTCCCATCCCCCTGTTGGCTGCTCGAGGAAGTGGGGATGGGCAGCCCAAGCTCCTGTCCGGATTGGAAAGTTTGTGAGGTGGGTGGAGAGCCAGGCTGGGGTTGGGGCGAGTATAGGCATGGCACCTGTGGTGCTGTGTGGTTTACTTCATATGAAATACCCAAATTAATTTGGGCCCTTCTCTACTTTAAATAGAGCATCTACAAAGCCTTCTACATTGGCTCGAGCCACCTGAACCAATGCAAATGCTTTCTCTGTCAAAAGATAGAAGCCCCAGCAGTGGAAGAAAGAACTAAGGATATGGGTGAGCAGACCCCAGGCTGGTTTACATTAACATTTACACCATGTAGTCTATGGAAAAATAATGCAAATCAGGTCATCCCAATCCCGGAGCATTTCCTGCATTATTTGTCAATGCAGTTATACTCTAGGCTAAGTTGTAATAACTAAGCACTGGCTATGCATGTGAGAACACCCTGCCATAATGCAAAACAGCCACTTCTGGCCTTTCAGATAAAAGTGGATCACAAAACGCATCATTACTCACTTATGATTGTGATGTCTAGAACTGAAGGGCCTGATGTCTGAAAACACCTATAGGGCCTCAAGTTACCCATCTCTCCCATAATGTGTCATATTCTATTATTTCTGCCCCATGTTCATAAAAAACCCAAGTCGTCCTTTGGATTCTTACTAGAATCAATTCCTTTGCACATGTATAAGCAATGGAAGAATAACATAGAGAGAAAACACTATGTCTGGTATGTGGGTGTGCAAAAATCCACACTTAGTCATTAGCTGCTTTTTGTGTGTGCGCGCAAAAAGCTGCCCTCAAATTCTGGGAAGACTCTCACTGGTATAACATAGAGTTGCCACACTTGACATCCTAAAATAGCAGGCACTTATAGTATAATGTGAAATCAGACAGAATTCAAAACATGACAGTACCTGCAGCTGTGTTTACCTGTTGAGCTGCAGCACAATGAAACTAATCAGATAGGAAGCTGACGGAGGGGGGGTGGAATACAAATTATTGCTTTTGGTTAAAAATTGAGTTTTGTTAAAAATGGGTGTTAGCAATCAGCAAAAATTGTGAGAAGGACATCTTACTGCTTGATGAACCCTAGGCTAGTTTGGATGTAATAGAGGATCACTATGTTGATCACTATAAAAGGAAAAGTGGTTCTTCTGCAAGTCATCCTTCCTCTCTCAGACACCAAAAATCTAGATTGCCTTGACATTGTGAGAATGACTGAGTTCATGAAAACAAGGAACAGAAGACCCTGCACCATTCACAGGAGTAATAAATGATGAGAGGTACAGTTTTATAACTTGCCTTCACCTAAAGACGCATGGTTCAGGGGAATTCCAGTGTTTGCTGAATCATTTCAGAAGCCAGTGCAGACAAACAATATCAGATACTCCTCCTTTTTTGTGTCTATGAAGACCCTGTCTTTCAACATTCAAGGGAGAATTTAAAAAACTCAGGTTCTAAGCAACAGTCTATGACATTTGCCCCCTCCCCCAAACACAACAACAAAGCATTTCGTGTGCTGACACTATAGCTCTTAAAAGGAAAACAAAATTCTACATTGTTCTGAAGCTTGATTTAAAAATAGTATTTCAAACATACAGTTACATTTCAAATGTACAGTCCATTGTTATCACAAATTCACATAATTCACTTGGCATCTCCAGTACCTTCAGCTTTCTGTCCCTGGCCTGTTTTGGCATTTCCATTGCTCTTGGTCCTTAATTTCACATGAGATTCTAGACTCTTAAACAGGGCTGGGAATCCTACGGCAATGGGTTATGTGGGGCAAATAGTTTACACCAGTCTGATAAGAATTTAAGGGATTTCCCTACATTTATTTCGGTGGGGGTGATATGTATTTTATTGATTTGAATAGCTTTGTTGAACAGAGAAGGAAAAGATTTACAAAAAAAAAAAAACCTTTAGCAAAAGATATTTAAGTAAACAAAAATAATAAAAATCCATGAATGCAAGTTATTTGTTTTGTTGGATTTTATATTTAATTGCATATATCTGTTATTTGAACTGCTAATGTTGGCAGAAGAGAGAAACCAGCAGTTGTAGTTAAGAAATAAGCCGATACTTGCTGTTAAACTACCTTCTGGGATGCATTTTTTTCTTGCTTGTTTGTTGTTTGAGAATAGCTCATTCTTGACAATGTGTGTTTATTTGCAAACTATCTGGCAGCAAAGCAAACACTGTCCAGATATATTCAGTAGCTCAGTGTACTCTCCAGCTTTTCTTTTATCAGACCGTGTTGCAATATTTTTTCTGCAAAGGAAATGATAATGTTCACTTTTTGCTAACAGTACACATATGATTTATTCATGTATGAAGTCATTATTTATGAGTGCCTGATCTGCCCTTTGAAATTTTGAAGAAGAGTAATTAGAGATTAACTCATAATTAGAATTAAGTGAGAATGCCTAAAGAAGATGGATTTATTATGAGAAGATTTTGATTCTACCAGGATGTTTTTAAAAGGCTTTGACTTCAATGTTAGCAAAGATCATATTATCAAAGAAAGCTGTGTTTCACATATCTCATTAGAAAATGGATTCCTTTTATGTAATTTCTTATACGTGCTAAGAGATAAGTCTTATTTAGGAACAATGATCCATCTCTGGCCAAATTCCTATTGGTCTCACACATAAGTAGGTAATCATGCAAGTAAGTTTACCTTTGCTCCCAGCTGGTGATTGTGCTCAGCTTCTTCAGCTTTTTCAGTGTTTTCAAAGCACTGAACACTGAGTTAAAATTGGAATGGCTGCTGCTGATTGTTCATAATAATAGAACTATATATTGTTTATAACATGCATTAAAAAGGGCCTAATTAATGGCATGTGTACCAATTATGGGACACTGAACCAGTCAAAATAGGACATGGGGCTTACATAACAATTAGTAAGATTCACTTCCTCTCAATCCCCATGCACTCCTGTAAGGGTGATGAAATATCATCTACTTGCCTCAAACTACCCATGACCTTTTAACATGCTAGTGATAACTTTGGAGAACCAATGCTTCTCCTAAACCTGGATCCTCCCACCACCAGCTCACTGTATACAGTATTATAAATGTAACAGCAGAACGCCTGGGAATGGGGTGGAGAGGTCTTTTCTCCAGAGAAAAAGCAGGATTTTGTCATCATCCTGGTGAGACTCAGGATAGTCTTTGATAAAGATATTGATAGAACATAGGATGAAAAAAGGGTGAGACCTACTGGTCCATGCCTCTCCTTGCTGCAACCTTTGTCCAATATGTATATATTTATTTTTACCCTTTACATAGCTGTCTTCAGAAATCCCTTCTTGGGTTCACCATTGACTGGAAGCCTGATGGGCAGACAAGTGGCAGAGGGCTTTCTAAGTGATGATAGTCCCAATTTTTCCAATATTCTCTCTAGGGACACTACCGAGCACCTATGCTATTCTTTTCCCTGTGCCAGGGCAGGCAAAGTGTTCTCTTCCAGTTTTTAGTTAGTTTCTGTGAGCTGGTTCTGTTCCAGTTGGATGTTTTAGCTTTTATCGTGTGGGGTGTTGTCCTAGTATATATCCATGAAACTTCTTATGAATTTTATGGTATCTTCCTCAATTTTAATCTCTGAAACACCTATAGAGTCTTTGTCTCTGAGGCATTTAAGAAATTTTAATTATAAATACCCAAGCAACATATTTAGTAAAGCAAACCTCCCTACCACCACCAACATATGGACAACACAGAAACATTCTTCTAGGATCTTTGTAATAATGAAATAAACCAGCACAGGCCTAACCGCAGGGTACACTCTTCAGGAAATATTTCCATATAAGTAAAGCAAAAGCCAATGTATTCGCGAAGGCTTTCACGGCCGGGATCTAATGGTTGTTGTGGGTTTTTCAGGCTCTTTGGCCATGTTCTGAAGATTGTTCTTCCTAACGTTTCGCCAGTCTCTGTGGCCAGCATCTGCAGAGAACAGCACTCTGTGCTCTGGTGTAGTTTGCTTGGGAGTTGAGTATTTATGGCTATGAGATAAGCTTTTGTCCTTTTCAGGAGATGGGTGATTCGTGTGTCTTGTTGTGGGTGCATTGTGATAAGGAGGAGAAATTATCTGTCACTGTGAGATAGGCTTTTGTCCTTTTCAGGAGATGGGTGATTAGTGTGTCTTGTTGTGGGTGTATTGTTGTGATAAGGAGGAGAGATTATCTGTCACTGTGATTGATGGGTGTCATTAGCTGGTCTTTTGTGTGTAGTGATCCCCGGTCCCTGTGGCTGGGTAGAGTTCATTGACCTTTCGCACGCTGTATTTTTCAGAGCTGGGAGCCAAGTTTTGTTGAGTTTCAAACTTTCCTCTTTTTTGTTGAAGTTCTGCTGGTGCTTGTGGATTTCAATGGCTTCCCTGTGCAGTCTGACGCAATGATTTCTGGTGTTGTCCAGTATTTCAGTATTTTGAAATAGAATTTCATGTCCAGCTTGTTTTAGGGCATGTTCAGCTACTGCAGATTTTTCTGGTTGCTCTAGTCTGCAGTGTCTCTCATGTTCTCTGATTCTGGTGTGGATGCTTCATTTTGTGGTTCTGACCATGATATTACGAATTTAGAACTGCTAGTTTAGCATGTAGAGGAAACAGGGATCACTAGAACAATCTGTGATTACATAGTGTTGTGGTGATAGCAATCTTGCATGCACTGGGTATCAATGGGAGGGGGCTTTAAAGCCTAACGTGATTGTCCTTTGGCACTAAGATGATTGTTACAGTTATTTTCTCACCTTTGGCATTTTAGCCCCCTCCCCTTCTTCCTGTTTGCTTGCTCACTTCTCTTGCTGTTTTGTTGATAGTCCTTCTTCCTCAGACCATCCTCCAAGTAACAAGCAAGGTCTCCTACATGCCAGAGACTCCATTTCCCCTCATTTTTTCTTTCTGACTGTAACTGCAGATGGAAACTGTAAGTAAAAATACTTTAAAAAACTTAAATGTTTCTTGAGTGACTTTATCATGCAAAATGCAAGTTTGTGTACAAAAGAAACCATGGAAGTGTGTGTGATGAGACTGAGCTGCCCTGTCTATGTTTCTGTGTTGTTGTTTTTTCTACGTCATACTTTGCTGACTAAAAGGAATAACCAATAATTCCCCAATAGACAATACGTTAATTTTTTTAAAGAATAAATGGAAATGTCAGTTGGTTACTTAAAGCCATATATAACCTATTCACATGCCATATAACCTAGCAGGAAAATCCTGCTTAGAAGGGAGCACCTGGTCCTGCTCCCTCCACTGTCATGGTCTCAGAGTTTCAGCACTGAGTCTGGAGAGATTCTTGTTCACGTTTACAACCTGCAGGTGAGTAGGAGCCATTCTTCGCTTCATACCTCACACTGAAACAATGAAATCTACAGTGAGAGAGGGATAGTGACTACATTGTCACCTCTAAACATATTCCCTCATCAAGTTGCATAATACCTGAAAATAAAACTATTAACAAATTGGTTGATAGAAGGGCATATCTGAAATCTGGCATATATCTCTGACTGGAATTACCTATTCTACCTACTGACCGACCGGAGCCGGATGGACGGACGGACAGATGTTTAATTAGAAAGCCACTGTCCAGAAGAATTGTCTGAAAGCAAAGACACTTAACAAAGGCTATGGCAGATTAGTCCATATGGTATGCAAAGGGACACCAAAAATAAGATTGATTTTCCATTTGAAATTGACTTTCCATTTCACTACCAGCATTTTGAAATTGATTTTCCATTTCTCACAAGAGTACATATCTAATTTTCAATTTATCATATCCTGGAAAGCTTCCAAAGTATGGATTAATACAGTATCATTTAGTCTGAATCTTGGCATGCCTTGAAAGTCACCCTGTTGATAGGAACTGTATGGAGAGAGGCTGAACTAGTTTCTTCAGAGAGATGCAGGGTGGGTGGGTGGTCACTTCTCTAGTCACTTACAGATGTGATTGCAATCCTCCTACGCTACCAGAAATGAGCAAACATCTCGGCTATTTAAAGTGTTCGCATCCTTGGCATACATAATACAGTTCATACTATGATTTTTCCTTCTGCAGGCATACTCCTGTAGTCCCAAGACACAGCAAATGTACAGTAATAACCTCACATCACCTGTTTCAGATGACTGTGTCCTAAATTGTTAAATGAATTGAGCCTGGTAGTTGACCCTTGTAACATATTCAGAAGCAGGGATTCCCGGGCTTCTCTGTAACACTGAACTGTACTTGCCAGAACAATATAGAGCAAAACCAGGCACCACTCATCCCAATATTTAATGGTGTTCATTACTTGATTTTCATTAAATATTCTTATTAGGAAGCCAGACTTAATAGAACTTGTTTGATGGGGACATTTCTAAACGTTATTGATTTTCTTGTGTAACTCAATCCAGGCAGTAGGATTTGCATTCCATACACATATATACACACACGTCCAAGGTTAAGAAAATAACCATACAATGGGTGGATTTAGCATTCTGCAGATGTATCCTCTTGGGAAGCTATTAATTTATCCATTACACAGATACAGGGCAGATAAGAGGTAGTGCATTCTGCATGCAACCTATACAAGCAGCTCAAAACTCTAGTCTTGGGCTTGTAATACTGAAAGGCACCAGTAAAATGGCAAAATTGGTTAAGAATGAGTTGGATCTCAAAACAATTGGCTTGCATTCAATTGGATTCCTGCATTGAGCAGGGGGTTGGGCTCAATGGCCTTTTTGGCCTCTTCCAACTCCCTTATTCTATGATTCTATGAATAAGGCTCAAAGGGAATCCTACAGATTATACATTGTAAATTTTGTTTAAAAGCTCTTGAAAGTTGTCTACTTCATGGCCATGTGGAACACAGAGAGGAAAATCTTGACAGCATGTGCATGATGTGTGAGGGAAACCTGTGGCTACTTGAACAGTTAGCATGTTTGAACAAAACCATACATTTATCCTCCACTTTCTTTCTGCAACCATCCATGGAAAATGTCTTCAAACGCTCTCAGCATATCTTCAGCATCCAGCATTTCCAAGCCATCAGCCGCTTTATTTTTAATTTATACATATTGCAGCTCTTGCCTTTCCTATTCTTATTATTTTGTTCAAAGTATTTGTAAATTGCTCCTCTGGAAGCATTGTGAGTTTTCCAGCTACTATATAAAAATGCAACCTATAAATACATTTTAGCACCTTTTCTACTTTGTTCCAGCTATGCTCCCCATATGTCATGTTGTTCCAAGGAGTCTATGTTAATGCTGCAACAGCGGGGGAATTAATTTCACAAGAATTCATACACACTGAAACTTTCCTTTAATCTTTTTCCAGGATCCTCAAGACATACATATTATTTGGGCAAATTTTGGCTTATTTCATCCTGTGAGATTGATACAAAGCTCCCATATTATTTCACTACCAGCATTTCTATTTTCTTTTTATATCCGCTCTCCTTGTTACTCAAACACTCTAGCATTGATCTTTTTTCTTTGAACCAGATTATAAATGGTCTCATTTGCTATATCAATAACAAGCAACAAAAACCCACCACAAACTCAAATGATGTAAATTTCTTTCACAGTAGTTTAATGTATATACAGTCATGGCCAAAAATATTAGCACCCTTGCAATTCTGTCAGAAAATGCAACCCTTCTCTCAGAAAATTGGTGCAGTTGCAAATGTTTTGGTACTCACATGTTCATTTCTTTGGTTTGCGTTGGAACAACACAAAAATAGGGAAGAAAAGTCAAATCTGATACAATCCCACACAGAAATCCAAAAATGCACTGGCCAAAATTATTGGCATCCTTAACTTAATATTTGGTCATACCCCCCCTTTGGAAAAAATAACTAAAATCAGTCGCTTCCTGTAACCATGAATGAGTTTCTTACACCTTTCTGTTGGAATTTTGAACCACTCTTCTTTTGCAAACTGCTCCAGGGCCTTCAGATTCGAAGGATGCCTTCTCCCAAACTGCTGTTTTGAGATCTCTCCACAGGTGTTCTATGGGATTCAGATCTGGAATCACTGCTGGCCATTTCAGAACTCTCCAGCACTTTGTTTGTAACCATTTCTGAGTGTTTTTGAAGTGTGTTTCGAGTCATAGTCCTGCTGGAAGACCCATGACCTCTGGTTTTCTAACCTCTGGCTTTCTAACACTGGTCACTACGTTGCGCCTCAAAATTCTTTGTTAATCATCAGATTTCATGATACCGTTTACACAGTCAAGGCATCCAGTGCCAGAAAGCAACAAAGCAATTCCAAAACATCTTTGAACCTCCACTGTGTTCTTTTCTTTGAATACCTCATTTCTTTTTCTGTAAACCGTGCCATGATGTCCTTGACCAAAAAGCTCCACTTTTGTCTCATCTGTCCACAATACGTTCTCCCAGAAGGATTGTGGTTTTGCCACATACCTTTTGGCATACTCCAGTCTTGCTTTATTTATTTATTTATTTATTTATTTATTTATTTATTTATTTATTTATTTATTTATTTATTTGCCTTTGTGTCAGCAGTGGTGTCCTCTTGGGTCTCCTAGTATAGCGTCCTGGATAGTGTGAGCTGACACTGTTGTACCCTGTGTCTGCAGATCAGCTTGTATTGTTGGAAAGTTAATCTGGGTTCTGTATCCACCATTCGAACAACTTTTGTTGTAATTTTTCAATAATTTTGCTCTTCCATCCACGTCCAGGGAGGTTAGCTACAGTGCCATGGGTTGTAAACCTCTTGATGATATTGCGCACAGTGGACACAAGAACATTAAACTCTCTGAAGATGGACCTGCAGCCTTGATGTTTTTCCACATTTTTTCTCTCAAATCTACAGACAACTTTTTACACTTCATTCTTTCCCTCATACTCAGTGTCACACACAACACAAAGGTTGAGTCAACTTTTCTCCATCGTAACTGGTTGTAAGTGTGATTACTATATTGCCCACACCTCTTACTTACAACAGGTGTGTCTAAATACAAATTAAAGGAGGATCACTTGCTTGAAAAGCAATTGTTTCTTACAATTTAGACTGGGTGCCAATAATTTTGGCCAGTGCATTTTTGGGTTTCTGTGTGGGATTGTATCAGATATGACTTTTCTTCTCTGTTTTTTTGTGTTGTTCCAACGCAAACCAAAGAAATGAACATGTGAGTACCAAAACATTTGCAACTGCACCAGTTTTCTGAAAGAAGGGTTGCATTTTCTGACAGAATTGCAAGGGTGCTAATATTTTTGACCATGACTGTATGTACATTCCAGAAAGAGAAAAGGATTCTTACATCCGGGTATACAATTGTATTAAAGATGGGAATCATGGGAAGAGAAAAAAATTATAGCAATTTTCCATAATATTTATCATTGCTAATCTTCCATTTTCTTGGACCTTCTCTTTCTTTTTATCTTTAAGCTTACTAGTTTTATAGGTTTAATATTATTATTAATATTATTCTGCCATTTCATATCCATTACTTCAAATCACTGCCACAACCATTAGTGTGTGTTCATTTTATATATTCCTTCACCACAAAATACCTTCCCAAATTTAATAACGTTTATCTCCACTACTCTATCTCCATATTTCAACCAACATTCTGTGCCCCTCTTATCATGTTGTCTTTCATTTCCCATCTTATGGACCATACATCCATTCTCAAGAGCTTCATCCACTCCATATTGTCTCCTTTGCCTCATCTGACACAGCATGTGTCCCATCATCTCAATTCTTTTCCCTTTCATAGTAAACTTTGTCATTTGCTGCACTTTTGCTGTTGGCATCTCCATAAGGGGGATTAACAAATTGGCTCTCCACTGCATTGTATCTTCACCTTTTCCTTCTAGAACAGGCTTGTCCAACCCATGGCCCGAGGGCCGCATGCGGCCCAGGTCAGCTCATAATGTGGCCCAGTGCAATTTTTTATTTTAAAAGAAATTCCAAAGTTTCAAGTTACACTGCCGCCACTTGCAGCCGGAATGTGGCCGGGGCATGTCACAACAGTAGAAGGGGAGAGAGGAAAGGAAGGAAGGAGTGGGAGGGGAGGGGACAGGGCGGCTGCGTGACTACATTGCGCCATCCCCATCAATAGGTGGACCCCCTCCTGGCCCCATAAAGCCACCAGAGTTGAAGCTGGCAGCCTCTGCTGTCTGAGATCGCAGCTGCCGGTAAGCACGCTTGAAGCAGGGCTGCGGAGGATGGCTAGGGCTGCCCCCCCATGCGGCCCAAACCAAATTTTCATCTTCTAATGTGGCCCAGGGAAGGTGAAAGGTTGGACACTCCTGTTCTAGAACCTTCTGGGGTTTAAGAATAAAATTGTCTGTCTCTGTTTGTGGTTTTAAAAAAAATTGATTCCCTGTCAAAGTTTCACTTCTTTCTCCATCTTTGACTGTAAATTCCATTTGTCTCCCCACATCTTTAACAGGGACGTGGTGGCGCTGCGGGCTAAACCGCAGAAGCCTGTGCTGCAGGGTCAGAAGACCAAGCAGTCGTAAGACGCGACGGAGTGAGTGCCCGTCGCTTGTCCCAGCTCCCGCCAACCTAGCAGTTCGAAAGCATGCAAATGCGAGTAGATAAATAGGGACCACCTCGGTGGGAAGGTAATAGCGTTCTGTGTCTAAGTCGCACTGGCCATGTGACCACGGAAGATTGTCTTCGGACAAAACGCTGGTTCTATGGCTTGGAAACGGGGATGAGCACCGCCCCCTAGATTCTAACACGACTGGACAAAAATTGTCAAGGGGAACCTTTACCTTTACCCCACATCTTTAATTTCTTCAAATAGCTGATCTACAGTATCTCTATTTTTGTCTGGTATAGTCCATTAAGTATAATGTTCTGAATATTCTTGTGGATGTCTTCTTGTCCCATAATTTGAGGTATTATAGTGGATTCCTTTCCAGCAGGTAGTGACCACAATAGTTATTCACAATAGTAGCTTGAGGCAGAAGGTTGACAGGAGGAAGGGCTTTTCCCAAGACAGATTTAAATCCATCAGTAGTTTATAGTTATCTTGTCCTGCAGGAGTGAGCTTCATTGCCGCAATAGAAGCAAAGTTGTTTTTTCTCCCTCCCCCTTTCTCCTCCTTTCTTTCTGTTTCTCTCAGCCAAGCCTCAGATGAAGGGGAGGGGGAGTGTTCACCGGTCTGGAGAGATACAGATCTAGTCACTTTATCTGACAGATTACATCCACTCTCTTCGTTGTATTAGGTCCTTAGCAGTTCCATATGTAAAACAAGCCACTTACTTCAAATTTGGTCAAGATTATTTTTCCAAAACCCTTCTGTACTTTTCCACTCTCTGTCTTGGGGCATTCAGAGCTCTATGCCAAAGATGGCACCCCTCAGTTCTGCTTTCAGATTGTGACTTCAAAGAGAGGTCAATCCAGGAATCTCCCAGGCCACCTCCCTTCTCAGTATGATTTGTTGCTTCATATTTTCACTTCTCCTAGTAAAAGTCCTCCCCCCCCAACCCAAGTATGGAGGGGTTGAAACTGAGTGGTCTCAGACAGTTTCAGGAGCCTCCTGAAACCCAAGGGATCTCTCGCTGCAACGAAGCCCCACCTCTTCATTTTCTGAAAGTTAGCTTTAAAGCTGCATTCTTCAAACAATCTGTATTCTTTCTGAAATACACAAAGAGCCTCTCTCTCTCTCTCTCTCTCTCTCTCTCTCTCTCACACACACACACACACACACACACACACACACACACACACACACACACACACACACACACACACACATACACTTGTGAGATCAACAGCATGTGAAATCCTGACAAACCCTGGAGAAAGAAAGGATTAATTGTTCAGTTTCACTTTCTCTCACTTTCTCCTGCTGCTGCTGCTGCTGCTCCTTCTATAAACACCAGGTTCTTTCCATTGGATTTAGGAAGAAATTTGCAAATGTTCATAAGATTGTAACAAAATTAAGTCAAATGAGGTTCTAGGCCATCTTTACCAGTTGAATTCAAGACCTATTCCTTGTATGGAGTGGAATCACAGAACTAGGTTATACCTTTGTGCCATGTAGCTCTTGCTAGTGGAAAAACCTGGCAGAAAGAAGAGATAATTACCACAGTTTAACACAAAAAAACTTTCTGAATACATGGGTGTTCAACGCCAAAGAGCTAAGCTCTCAAAACCTTCTGTTTGGGTCGGCAAATCTTTCACTGACTCCCACATTCACATCTTGCAAATCTCATATTTCAATTATTTTGGGAAAAGAAACCAAATAAAATTATCATTTGTTCCTCTTCCCAGTTGTACATTTAGCAAAAATTGGTGGCTGGTCATGGCTCCCTGTCAAGTGTGCCTGCATGGCACACAGGTTGAAAACTTGAGCTTGTGATATATACACATTATAATTTTTACGCACACACTTAAAGGAGCCCCTTCTGAAACTATGTTTGTGATATGGGAGCTGTTGCAAAGTGTCACCTTCCCTTGCCTCTCTGATAATGTTGAGATCCCCAAATCATATGGAAATGCTCATGACAAACTGCATTCTTATGCCAGCAGTGTCAGATGAGAAATAGGTAGCCCTTTGGATATCTGGTACTTGCAACTTCCCCATGATGGCTCGTGAAGATCCAATCAGTTAGTTGTTTTGTCCTGAATGATCTTTGAATGTTAATAGCAGAGCTGTAATTAGCAGTTTTGGCATTCAGAGCAGATATCACAAAAATTACCCCCAAAACACATATTGGGTTTTCCCTTAGGTGGTACCTGTATGTACATGTATGCTCATCCATCCATCCATCCATCCATCCATCCATCCATCCATCCATCCATCCATCCATCCATCCATCCATCCATCCACTACCTACATTTATATCGTTCCTTTCCTCCAGTGAGCTCAAGGAGGTGTACATTGTCTGTCCTGCCCTCATGTTATCCTCATAACAACGCTGTAGAGTAGCTGAGGCTGATGGACTATGACTGGCCCAGGGTCCTGTGTCACAGTGTAACACTCTAATCATAATACCACACTGGTTTTGCTGATGAGTACATGGCCACAGCGGCTTCCATGTGCATGTCATTGCCAAAAGAAGGGTTAGCTAACAGAAACCTCTGACCTCTATATGTTTGCTTCCAGTGTGTGAGAAGTTTCACATACTGAAGCTCCATATATACGTCATGGAGCAAGAGCAAAATTGGCTGGATTTGTGTCTGGTAGCTTACTTAAAATGCTGGCTAGGATGCTATAACATTAGCCTCGACTAGTAGGCAACATTTTACACTGCCTTGACTCTGAGCCAGGCTAGAAATGGTAAAGAACAGAACCATTCAAGACATCTTCACAGCTGGACACTGTGTGACACTTGCTCTTACCCTCGTAACCTTACACCTCCTTGTTGACCCTCCCAGTAGAGGCCTTTGCTTAATTTCAGTTTTCATCAAAGTGTTTTTCACTTTGACAGAAAGGTGAGCCTGATCACTGGAGCCATGGGAAAAACAGCAGGGTGGGGTGGGGAGTCTATTTTGAAGATTCATTTTCTTTATGCAACATCTTTCCTGTTGTTTTCAATGCCACATTCAGATTAACAAAGCTCGCAGTTCAGCTTGTGGTTAAGAGTTGGAACTAATGCTGAACAAAACATGATTGCCAGTCAAGGCTAAATATAGCATTAGATTGTAATATATCACAATAACAGTATGCTATACAAAAAGAACCACATGTGACAGATATAGCTACCTGTACCCTTTCCGGAAGCAGTAAGAGTCAGGGCTGGCCCGAGACTTTTTGCTGCCTGAAGAAAGGACTCAAGAGTATTCTCTCTACACTCCATGGAAGAAGCAGATTGAGCTAGTATTTGAACCTTAGTTCACTATTGATGACGGGATTCTGTCCTCCATCACACCTTGAGGGAGCAGGTTTATGTAAGAGACCTAAAGTAACTTGTGTGTCATATAAATGTCTGTCTCAAAAAAGGGGAAACAACCTGAAACCTTACACCTGAAAAACAGGTAGGAAGCCTCCATCAATGCCTCTTGGCATCTGCCACCTTAGACAGTTGCCACGTCCTGCCTGATGGTAGGGCCAGCCCTGGTGATACTTGTTGCGCAGATAATGCTTATGGTTTGGTATCATCTGAACAAGGGGTATCCAAATGTGGAAATAACTACTTAGGAAATAACTAGAGACTCGTAATTAGTTACTTTTGCCATCAGTGAATGTATAACTATATGACATTATGACTGTAACTTAAAACTGAATATAACTTAACTCCTTTCATAGTGTTAACTGTAATATTGTTGTTACTAGCAGAACTCATGAAATATGGGCTTTAGCTCCCAGACTCCACCATTCAAGGGCCAGGCTGGCCAGAGCATTCTCAGAGCTTTACTTCACAGAAGTAACTCTTCCAAATTCTGATTATTGGTGGTGGTGGGGTTCGTGGGGAGGAGATACCCTCACTAAATAATAGAGGAGGAATATCGCAGATTTGATACTGCGCTTTGTACTCTGTTGTCAGTATTGAAATAATGGGGGGGGGGGTGAAATTTTTACTTGTTCCATTCTTGTAGGTAAAGCTGAAAAATTTAAGAACTTTTCTCCTTGGAAATTAAAATCTTTCAATGCGTTTTTGTCAGAGTATTGAAAATTTACAGGCCTGAACAGAACAAAGCAGAACAGAAGTAATAATGAGCTGCCATGATATACAGGTGTGTAATTTGCTGAGTCACAGTGACTCTGGAGAGGTGGTGCCTTGGATGATGCAACACCTGCTGTGATTGGGTAAGGGCAGAGGCTCAACTGCATATATATGAACTGTACAGAGAACATGTACACCACCCTTCATTTGATGATACCATGCTGTCATGCTGCTGCTTTCTACATTCGTATATATGTTGTAAATACACGTGTCGTGCTGGAGGAAGCTGAACGTGTCTGTGTGAGTTATTTTGCCTTCTGGACCTGAAAATATT
The DNA here is from genome assembly GCF_051106095.1 of Pogona vitticeps. Classification (NCBI taxonomy): domain Eukaryota; kingdom Metazoa; phylum Chordata; class Lepidosauria; order Squamata; family Agamidae; genus Pogona; species Pogona vitticeps. The sequence continues at coordinate 84,224,987 of NC_135785.1, read as the reverse complement.
AACTCTGCTGGTTCTATGTGGGTTCGCAATAACAGTTTTTCACATTTTTGAACTCTTCTTGCAAAACATTCCCTGAAGGAGCTATTCCACAAAAACCTTGTATTTTGTGCAACCCTCACAAGAATTGTACATAAAAACCTGTGCAAAATACAAGTTTGTTACACAAAATACAATGTTTTTGTGCAAACACTTTGTTTATTTTTTGTTTATTGCTAATGTTGGGTCTTTTGCATGAATGAAAAATCTCACAGTTTTTGACCTTTTTTCAAATGGGGTTGTCTCAACATATCAAGACACATTTTTTTTAATGAAGAGTTAAAAAAGTAAGAATTTGTTCCATCCTTATTTTGTTCCAAAAGCTAGTAACTTGTAGCATTCCAGTTTATAAAACAGTATGTTTCTTTCTTTATTCATACCAGAGTGTTGAACAATTTAAAATTATGGATGTGCATGAAATTAAAATTAAAAACACCTTAAAATGTTAAGATAATTAGACTGTTTTTGTCCAGTAGTGGGTCACTTTAATACTGTTATCTTGGCCATTTGCTAGATCTTCTTTTGTATGCATGGGGATCATAAATTGCATGTATACAAGTGCTACATTGACTGAATTTCTACACAGTCACAGTAAATTTGTCGATCCAAATAGCTCCTTTTCCCTTTATTATCCTTTGATCTTCTCACTTTGCTTCAAAGTCTATTAAGTCAATTTGGCAACGTGTGTTGCTTTTGTTCACTATAGAGTAAGCCTAGCTTCTTCAGGTTTATTATTTAGAGTCTGAGATGCATACTGAAAACCTTGGTTTTAGCCATTATCTAAGTGGTTGGCGTCCATGAAGTGTATGGGGTTGGTGCTGTATTACTTGATTTCATTAATTCTTTGCTAGCACCTCTCAGTGTGTTTCCCATCCATATCTGAGATCACTTCCCAAATGCTACGTGACTTAGTAAATATATATTGTGACTTCCTTTGCCCCCATATTTTTAATCCCTTTTGTGAACAGCAAGACATCAATTAGTTATATTTAGAACAGCAATTGCACACATTAAGTGAACAGGCATTTCAACAAGTTAATGAGCAAGGCAGTGATTAGCATGAAGAAATCCTATTAACCTGGGCAGCACCATACAGTTGCTGCATCATATTGCAATGTAATTACATGGTACTTTCTGTAAAATGTAATTGCTGAAACAGTTTATGCTTTTACAACAATAATTCAGAATAATAAATAAAGATGTGAACCATTATTTTATTGTACTCCTGGCAAAGAGTCTTTGGTTAGACCTGCAGAGTGGGAGCAGTTTTCTTTAAGGAACATTTTCTTCAAATAACTGGCTTCTATTTGCCAAATTCTGTACAACATGCTTATTGTGTCATGAATTAAGGCAGTCTTTCTGAACCACGAGCCACTACATGTTGGTGCATACCTCCTCCAACATCCCTTGCAGTTCAGCACGTTAATGGTATTTGTAGTCTGTCAAGAAACTGGAAAACAGAGGATGAGAGTTTCAGTCATCCTGTGAAATAAAGGCCTGATTGCTTCTGCCCGGCATGAGTAGACCAGAAGAGGGGCAAGAAATTGCTGCTGCTTGGGAGGCTTTGCCATCTGTGTCTTATCTCTGCCAGAAGGAATTTCCAAGGCCATAACTCATTTCTGGTATGACCTAATTAACAAAACTGGTTCCAGCTGAAGAGAAGGGGTAGAGAGATCAAAGTTACTTTGAAGACGTTACTCTCTTCTTCCAAAAGGTTTGGAGTGATTTGATAACTGATTGGTGCATCCCCTCGAAGGGTCTAGAAAATGGAATGATGAGTATAAAATAGAAAGATTGTTTAGTTTAGCCTAGCCTCTCTAAGGAGAGTGCTATGTTCCACTGCAGTCTTGCTACCCAATTTGTGCTCTGGAACCAACCTCGAGTCCCCAGATGTTATTGGACTAAAACTCTCAGAAGCCTTCAACACTAGCTATGCTGACCAGAATTTCTGGGAGTTGTAATCCAAGAACATCTGGGATACAAGGTTGGGAACCACTGTCTTAAAGCAACTTGTCAGGACATCCTGGTAAATAATTGGGAAGGGGTAGTGGATGGGGAGACTGGAATGGAAGGGGAGATTGGGGGATGCTTCCTTTTATACTAGTAGTCACCCATTCCTGGTTTAAGCCCTTTTTTTGTAAGGGCATACTTACCTATTTACATGCTTTCTAGAGAAAACCAGCTTTCTCTACAGTCATGTAGAATCATTACTGTGTTAAAGCAAGGATGGGGAATTTATAACTTTCCAGATGTTGCAGGACTGTTATCTCTCACCATAAAATCTGACAGGCCACACATTTTCCACTCTACTGTGAAATTATGCTTTTCTGTCTATTTCTTGACTTCTATTTTTATTCCTGTAAACCCTAAATACTATTGAAGAACTGGTTGAGTGATCGGTCTATTCATTTAAAACATTTTTATCCCACACTTCAGTTGAAGAGCCTCTCAAAATGGCTGTTAAAGACCAATTAGACAACAGTGCTACTCAGACATTCAGTATAGAGTTCGCTATACAGTACTCTGTGTGGAGAGGGAGCTTGCTAGCCCACTGGCTCTGATTACTCTCTTCTGATGGATCTGGAAAGGACGACCCAGTTATGTGTGGAGGCTCTCCACAAGGTGTGGATTTCTAATAATGATGGAGAAAAAGGAGCCATGTAGAGCAATGGAACCAACCTTGAGTCCCCAGATGTTCTTGGACTAAAACACCTGGAAGCCTTCACCTCTAGCTGTGCCGGCACCAGGATTTCTGTGAGTTGTGGTACAAAAACATATGGGGACCCAAGGTTGGGAACCACAGTCATAGAGGATGCTACAATCCTCAGACATCCATTTGAATAAAATGATTACAAAAGGGTGTGGCGCTAACCTGCTCCTTTCCCTCACAAATTAACCTTATCCTGAATACTTGAATAAGGCTAGTCTCTACCCTTGGCCTTATAATCTAAAAGACATGATACAAAGGGAGAAAAAGAATAGGAAGCAGGAGGAAGGTGGAGAGGAAATGTGGGCACTAATTCTTAAAGTTATTAATGACCAACTGGAAAAAAAAGAGCTCAAGGAAAGAAAATGCTGAAAATTGCTGGTCTTCTTTCCCCCTCTCTTGATAAAATGGTTGCTGCCAGGGGACAGTTGAGGAAGGGAGAAATGAGGCAGAAATGGTTTATGTCTTTCTCTTCTATCCAGCATCACAGCTTGTTAGAATAATGAACATTTACCCACCGACACCCTCAGTTTATAGATTTTCGGCTTTTCAAACGGTTTAGGCTTAATATTGGTGTGCGTGTAGAAATTATCAAGTACAGTGGTGCCTCGCATAGTGAGCGCACCGTTTAATGACGAATCCCCATAGTGACGCGTTTTTTTGCGATCGCTAATGCGATCGCATTGCGATGATCTAAATGGCTGAAAATCGCATTGCGATGATTGGTAAGTGTTTCGCTTACTGATCTTCGCATTGCGATGTTCTAAAAACAGCTGATCGGTGGTTCCAAAATGGCCGCCAGGGTACACAAAATGGCCACCCGCAGTGTTTTCACGTGCTGTCCTTGCTTACCTAAGCGGCGAAAATGGTGGCGCTATGGAGGATCTTCGCTCAACTGTGAGTTCCCCCCCCATAGGAACGCATTAAACTGAGTTTAATGCGTTCCTATGGGGTTTTTCTTTCCGTTTAGTGACAATTCCGGATAGCAACATTAATCCTGGAACGGATTAACGTTGCTATGCGGGGCATCACTGTACTAGTTTTTTGCAGATTGTATTACCCAATTTAGCCACTAGGTGGCACTGGACTTAGTGGAGTCAGCCATTTCTTGTTGGTTTCTCTTTGTGTCTCAAAGACCATCTAGTACAGTACATTTTTAGGGGGAGGGCGTTGTTTCTAGCGCCATGGGTGTTGTGTCTGCAGTTTCATCCATGATTATACTTATCTTTACACTGTCACAGCTTTGCCTGCTTATTTTTTTAAAATCATGCTTTAGGCAATTAATGGTCCCAAGTGGGCCAGAGCAACTTTTTTCTAATCAGCCATAACTCTAGAAAGTCTTGATTCAGACTACTAACATACTACTTAGGGGAAAGTTTCAAAATAGGAAACTTTCAACTACAGTATCACTTTCGAATTTACATTTTCCTTTTACAGAAAGCAGACCGTGTTTCCCCACAGGGGATGTTGAATTCTTCTCATTAATGCTGCTATAATGAGGCTACAAAGTAATCAGAAAGATAATTGATCAGTTTACATACATGGAGCCAAAATACAACGGATGCTTTCAGGAATCACAGCTTCAGTGTTTATGCAGCCTGCAAGCAAGGGTGGGCAGTGTTGCTATTAGAGTACTAAAATCTTATAGAAGGCAAGCTTTTGCAAGACTCTTAATCAGGACTGGCCATTGCAGTGCAGAGGGGGTGCAAAAGAAAGAGGGAGATCCCCAGATTCACCATGGCCAAACACTGAGACCAGGTTCTCTTGGTTAAAGTACATTCCAAACTGGAGTCTGCAACTTTGTAAAATCATCTTGAGGTAATAGCTTTAAAATTTCACCTCAGATATCCACACTTGTACAGATATTGAAAAGTGATTGATTTATAGCATGGGAAGAGGTTTTACCTCAGCGCAATGAGACAAAGGTAAGTACAACCTGAAATCAAAGCAGGAACCAACTAGTAGCAATCTATTATTGGTGGGGTTGCATAACTGGATCCTGGCCATTGTTGGAGAGTTGTGTTTTTTTTGCAAGCAGTGGGCAAGGTTTCAGTATTGGATCACATAGGCAGCTAGGGTGGTCATGTAGTCTACTTACTTTATTTGAAGGGTCACCCACTCCAACTTCAATGTCAAGATAAGAAACCATCTGAAGGAAGAGACGAGACCTTGGAATTGCCTGTCAACATAGAACTGGCAGCAGACAGAGGCCCCCTAAGTACACTTGTTCCTGCTACATTCCACTAACAGAGTTCTATTGTACAGTACTTATATTGAAACCACAGCAATCATTTTTAAATTCACATCAAGACATGTGGACAATGAGATTTAGATAATCTGTGTCTTCGTTTCTCCCTTTTCTTGGTGATTTTAGGTACCAACCTTTATACATCCTATAAATGTCCATGAATGAAGGTAGATGAAAAAGAAATGCAGTCTTTCTTGATGCATTTCCCTTCATCTGTTTTTGGAAAGAAGGAATTTTTAAAAAAACCTTAAATAATGGAAGAGCAGCAGCACATAATGTAAATGAGATGGTCCTTTGACATGTAGTGTTCATTTTAACTGGAGAGCATGGATCATTGCAAATTTGAAGGAAGGAAAAGGCTGTATCAAAGTATTAGAGAAAGTGGAAGCGAAGTACTATTGTAAAGAACCAAACAGATTCTTAGAATAGCCTCTGAGAATACTTCAAATTCAGTTGCATTAAGTTCAGTTGTGAGAGCAAGACTGATTTAGTTCAGGTACTTGGAGTTCAAAAGAAATACTTTTTAAAAAGGATTGGAAAAGAACAGCTTATCAGAAGTCTGTTTCCAATTTGTTGAAATATAATGAAGGTTGGTTCCCTAACAGATACTGGCATGATGAAATATAAAGTCATCCACTGGGGGGGGGGGCTTTTAGTTCCTCAGATTCTTGCTTTGATGTAGAATTCATTCTGCAGCCTTGTCACCTGAAGAGGGGTCACTAACATCCTGAGGGTTTAGCCACATGCCATGTATGCTTTTTTTCTTTTTTACAGGCAAAAGACAGTTGGGACAAAGCTTGGCTGAACAAATCTATTGCTTTTTGTCATTGAAGTAGATTTTTGTCCCAGCAATTTTAATGTACCAGGGCAAAAAGTGTCACATTCTGTGTTTTTGTTTTGTTTTTTGATGAACCAATAAGAGAGGTGATGGCTGGTATTATCAACAAGTCCAGGAAACAAAGGATGTGCTGTTATTTGGGTCTTGTTAGGTGCCCAACAATCCCGACTCCTTTATGACACTCCTATTCAACATAGCAAAAATATTTCTTTTTCTGTATTTCAAATGAAGGTGTTTCTCACACCTTCCCCATTCTGTCCTGAGTGGCAAACACATTAAACAATGCCTCCTCCTAGGTTTCTCACAGTGAATATTGTAAAATTTTGTATTAGCTGTAACCTATGTGGCTGCTGCCCTGCAGCCATTCCCTGTTTAAACAAGATCATTCATAAAAGATCAACAGAGCTAATATCCAGAGGAAGCTTCCTTTTAAAGTATTTGCCTCAATCCATTTGAGATAAATAGGTTAGATCCAATTAGATCCATTTTGTGCCTTATGACTTTTAAAGAAATGTTTATATAAAAATGGCACTAACACATACTGGCATCATGAAAGAGGAATTCAAAACTAGATTATAGAATATGAGCAAATACCCTACAATGAGACTATGCTTTTTTAAATTTGTCAGAAGCTGACAGCCTTGTTTTAATTGGCAAAATTAGTTCTCTGTAAGATGTACGAATTGGCCATGGATGAACAGGATTTGGGGCTGGTTTATGCAATTTGCATGCCTGGTGCATTTGGAGATTAGCTACTTCCAGGAACAACAAAAGTAACATAGGAAGGTTGTCAATCAAACAGGAGAAAAGAGAAAGGCTTTAGGACTATAACACATAAAGTTATGGAAATTCAGCTTGACTCCTCTTGGAAAAGTTTCAAAGGCCTTAAGGTTGAACTCGGCACCAGAGGATGGAGTTCTAACTACTGTATACTTGGAGGTGAGTGAATGGGGAGGTATATGTTTGTTGACTACAACTCCCAGAATCTTTTATCAATCTGTAGGCTCCCTCCCCGCCCTGAATTTTTCAATGATTGTGAAGTAGGAAGAATTTTGGGAACTATTATTCAAAAAGCAGTTTTTCCCGAACTTTTGGTGAACATATACAAACAGGCAGATCATGACTAGGGCAGGGATCCTCCCCCTGAAATTTGAGGTTTCCCCGGGTTTGGTCTAGGAGCTTCTCATTGTTATATATCTCTGGGAAAGTCCTTTCCATTTCATGGAATGTTTTCTTCTCTACAGCTCTTCAGTACACCGTTTTCCTTGCTATCATTTGCTCAGTTTATTCAAAGAGGGTAGATGAGGTTCTGCTCCCACAGTGTACTGCTGTTCCTATTCACACACTGGGTCCACTGTCCTGACCTCTGTGCTTTGGTTGGAAAGCCTAAAGCTGTATTTCAGGGTTGGGGGGGGCTGTATGGGTTGCTGATGATGAACTACAACTCCCAGCATGCATCCCCATTAGTTGTGCTAGCTTGAACTGATGAAGTTGGCTCTGCAGCAGGGCCCAGAGGGCCGCACGTTCTCCAGCCCAGGCTGTAAGTGCCTGGAGTTCATAAGTCCAGCCCAAGGTGCAGGAAATGGGTGAGGGGAGGTGACAGCAGCACTAGTAAAGGTAGCAGTGCCTGCTCCTTCTTCCTCTGCTTGGGTCTTTGAAGCCTGTAGAGACTAGCGGCTATGGATCAAGAAAAAGCAGCTGATTAGCTCTGGAGGGGAGGATGAACTGGACTGGTTTCTACAGGAGAAAGGAAGGCAACTTTTCTCCAAGGCCATGTTCAGAATTCAAAATAGATACTTGTGAATTTTGAAAAGCTGATAATATACAATAAATAAATATATTAAAATAGAGAAAGAATAAGCAATACCTCTCCTCCACCCCCCCTTCACTTCTTGCCTTGAAGGGGGAAAATACAGATCCCTGTACACAGCTGCATTCAAGAGAATTCTTATATTTTTCTGGACGAAGCTAGTTTACGGCCACCTCCACGGGTGAGCTTAAACTTCCTATGATTCTCGAAGCAAAGAGAAGCAACAGAAGTATATGAGGAATGAACAGTGGCTGTGAAAACAGGGATCACTTGTTCTCCCCTGGAGTTGAAAGCATTCCCCCCCCCCCCGAGTAACCAAACTTCACATTCTCCTTTGCCCATTGTGAAAAACTAGCCATTGATCAAAGATCTGGTATTTCATTATTTACATTTATAGCCTTTTTTCTTTTTTTTCTACATTTACAGACTGCTTTTCCTACAAGGAGCTCAGGGTGGCAAACCTAGTTTCTTCTGTCTACCTTTCTCCTCACAATAGCCTTGTGAGTTGTGTCAGCCAAGCATACAGTGAGTAGCCCACTCTTTGTGTTCAATAGCGGAGCAGGATTGGAACCTGGGACTCTGAATTCATAGTTCAGCACTTTAATCCGAAGCTGGGTATTTATGCGCCTCCAAATGGCCCTCAAGATCTCTCGCTGCTGCATAGAGTGGCCAGGGCTGAAAGGCATTCAGTCAAAGAGCATCTGAATGGCCACTGCTGCCCAATCCTGCTGTGAATACTACACCTCCCTGGCTCTCTTTGACCTACTGAGAGCTTGGTCCCATTACCAATAGAAACAGGATTTCAATTGGCTCTAGAAAGTTTTAATTCCTTTTTAAAAGGTGTCTACATGATGTACAAGAAAACCCATCTCTCCACCCCAGAGTCCTGTTTTTCTGTTCAGGAGGAAGTTATTTTAACTCTGCCAGAGGCCATTTATTTTAGTTTGGTTAAAACTCACAGTTTTATGAATCAATGTGCACTCCTCTATCGAGGGAAATTGCTTTCCATACCTTTAATTTCTCTTTGTTGAGCAACGAAATATGCCATAACCCTAGAGTTAGCATTAAGCAGCAATATCCCCAACCACCCCACAGCACTGACCGGCACAAATAATCAGTCAGACACTGCTTTAAGGTAAAAGAAAAAAAAGGTATTTCATTCACATGCCTTCTGTAAAGTTCACAAGGACTTCAGAGGTGAATAGCATAAAGGGGGAAAAAATTAAAAGAGGTAAGGATAGAAAACGGATTTCTCTCTCAGCCACAGGGGGCAGAGAGATCCATCGTGCATGAAGCATTCTACATAGGCTCCATGCTGTGAGTCAAGTAAGAATCAACTGGGTTCTAAACAAAGAGCAAAGAACAATTCTAATTAGTCAAAGCGGAAGAGGGGTGGTTTTTGCCCGCCAAGAGAAGGGCTCATTTTAATTGGTCAGTAATGGACAGGTGAACATGCAATCAAATTAGTTAGGAAGAGTTTCTTCCTTCATGTGGCCATGCATTACATTTGTATGCAGGACTGTAAATGTTCCCAACATCTAGCACCCATGCATTTGTCACCTACGTCTGGCAGGCATGATGCATTTTTGTCCCGATCATTGGGGACTGCTATGTTTATAAGTGTACAGATGTGATATATGGCTTATTGTGAGCAATGTCAGTAGCTGGCAATACCTTGTATTGTGGGCTGAAAGGAACAGCAGTGCGGGCTTTGCTGTTGGTTACATTTATCACCCCCCGACACCCTCGTTTGTGTGTTCACAGCATTTTCAACTTACCTTTTGCCTGGAAAGGTTTGCAGAGGCTTGCCTTGTGAAGGCATGACAGAGAAAGAAAGGGAAAGGGTTGAGGGAGGAAAGAAGTGGAAAAGGTAAATTCAGGGTGAAGTAACAATTGGCAGGGTGAAGTAACAGCTCCAGTAATGACCAGAACAATTCTTATAATACAGTGTATATTCTAGGCTCTACTTGGAATCATGACCTTTAACACAGGGGAAAAAGACAGAAGCATTTGAAATGTGGATTTATCATAAGTCCCTAAGAGTCTCCTGAATCATGAGGATGATGAATAAAAAAGTACTAAAGCCAAAGAATACAGTAGGACCATGGTATCCATACAGGATCTGTTCCAAGTCCCACGCCCTGTGGACATTGAAAAATGTGGAAGTATTGAACGCTATACATAGCATTGTCTCTCACTCCTTCTAGTGGTTCATTCTGGTAAATACACCATAGAAATATGAATAAATATGTATTTCTGTGTTTTTTTAATTTAATATTTTCAGACAGCGGATAAGTAAATCTGTGAATACTGATCCAGCAGATGGGGGTTCTTACTGTATAGATAAAGAAATACAAAATGTTTTTGTTGTGCAGTGAGGGAGAAAAAAAAAGGACAGCTGATGGTTCAGAGTAAAATAAGGGGGGAAAACAAGTGTGGGAAAGAGAAAAAAGCAACTGGCTGAAATATCTAAGAGACTAGATTGGATTCAACGCAGCATCTCAGCTGACAGTGGTCATACCCTAAGTTAGAATAACCATGATGACAAAAGGAGAGGAAGAAAAGAAGAAACTAAGGACAATTTGAAATGGAAACAGTATAAAGAAAATGGGAGTAGAAGCATCTCAGATAGATAGTCAGATAGACAGAGAACTGACAGAATGGTCCTACTTCCCATCTCCCTCTGTTGCAGCCTAATAGAATGGCCCTTCCCTGCTGACACTAACAAAGCCTAAGGCCACACTAGCTTTTCTCTCAAGGAGCACACTGGAGAATTGAATTCCTGACTGCTGGTTCTGCACTCTGGTATCCAGTCCAACGAACGATCACATCAGTGAATGTGATGAACCGCTCCTGATTACTCTGTACCTTAGAAACCCTGGAAAGAGTTGCTGTAAATTGGAATCAATTTGACAACGTGTAAAAATTAACAAAGCATCTACAGGCATATAAATATGGATAATTTGGTCTTCTTTCGAAAAAGATGATGATAATCATGCAGTGGATGCAGTGTGAACAGGCATTGTTGCTAGTTGGACTACGAGCTGCTATGTGTATTAAGACTGAAATTCAAAAAGTTTAAAGGAAATCGAACGAAGCTACTAGCATCTGATTTGTATGATGACTTAAGTATGCCCAGCAGGACTTCTTACTTTTATGGCTTTTGAACAGCTGATCCCTGTGCCACATGATAAACTATTTTTGAAAACCCCTTCAGTTTCAAAAGCCATTTGCCATATGGCATGGGATGTTTCTGTCCAATAAATACAAGCCTCCAAAGTACCCTGATGTGCCAAGCTAACTGTATGATTTTTTTGGATACCGGCCTAGGTTCTTCATGAGTACTAATATATTTTCCCCCAAAAGTGTAATTTTTGTTACACTTGTAGGTTTGCAAAAGTATCTCACAAACAGGTGCATCGGAATCCCAACATTTACTGCAGTTCCCTTCTACCATTTTTTTCTTATCACCATGTAACATCTGAAGCACCACTGCTGCATTTTAATTGCTAATCCAGGTCAAAACTAATTAAGTATCTATGGAGGTGCTGGCCCTCTATTAAGGAATAACATTATATTAAGTAATTAAACATTGTGTGGAGACAAGCCATAAATGAGGTTCCTAATGGAAATTTAATGTGGAGAAAGCATGAAACGGACTTGTCTCATGCTTTAGAACTTCCCTTTTCAAATCCACAACAAAGTTAAATTTTTTTCCGATTGGGAAACGTACTCTTATTTTATTTCAGTAATTGAAATGATGTTGGGAAATGGTAAGGTATAATTATAATTAAGATGCTTTCTTGTGCTGAAACCTCATACATCAGCTTGAAAAGAAAAATACCACTGCTAAATTCCTATCATAATTGCACATTATGTGCTGATGTTTATTTATGTGAACCTATGCAACATATTTATCACTGAAAACTTATTCTTGTTTGCAGCCAGGGTCAGGTGAACCCATGAGTGGGTTGAGATATATTTGTTTTACACAATTTATCATGCCAGCCACATAGTGCACTACATAGAAACATGGGAAGCTGCCTGATGCAGAGTCAGACTTTTATCCAATTAGCCCATGACACTTAGTGATTCCAGAATGAGGTGGTGGCTGTGTTCAACTTTTAGTCTTTGCTTTACAAGCTATTCAGACAGCGGATAAGTACAGAACCCTATCCCCAGAGCTGGGGATAAACCTTGGATAAAGGTTGTAAAGTGCATACTAAGCCCTGGAGTCATTTGTAGCCCCTGAAACTGGAGTTGCCAGCTGCCACTGAATCAAACCCAATACTGCCAGCTCTAATTAGTAGGGGCACTCTATGGTGTCAGGCTAAAAGTTTTCCTCAGGCATACAGTAGCAGAAATCTTTCAGAAATCCATCTAGGTTTCATATTAATCCATCTAAGGAAGAGTACTCTTCAATGTAGGCCACTCGAGGAAAGAAAACTTCCTTCCTTCCTTCCTTCCATCCATCCATCCATCCATCTTAAAAGGGGTGCAATGTAGACTAACCTCCTTGTGGTGCACCCTGGGCAACGTGACTTGTCACAGCTAAATATTCTACGCATTTCAGCTACTGGCCTCACAAGGTTTTCCCAGTAAGAAGAATTAGCATGAATACCGAAAATAAAAATCCAAATGTTATAGTATTGAAATGCTATTAAACAAATTGCACACAAGATTGAGTTGGAAAAAAATGTACTGTAATTAAAATGCCATTAAAAATGCAGGGATCGAAAAGCAAGGCATCCATTCATGGAAAGCTCCTTTCTCAGCAGCCAGACAGTTGTTAAAAGCTGAATCGAAAACCTGCTAAAGGAGGAACAACAGAGAGGGATCCAGGCTAGCTCCATTCCTGGGCACAGAGCTGCACACATGACTGTCAAAATGGCTGAATCAGGCTCATGTCTCCAGTCAACCAAGTCTCCACATGTCCATCCATACAGGTTTCTATTACACATCTGGAATCCATCTAGTGATGGAATACTATGATATTCTAAACTAGACCTCAAGTCCTTTAAAACCACTATTTCAACACAGAATTGTTGAACTACAGTTCAAGAGATTTAGCTAGATTTCTTCTGGTTTGAACAAAGAGAGTAGTTTGGGTGCTTTTGTTTCAAAACAGATTCCAAGTGTTGATTGGCTTCTCAAGGCAAGGAAGAGAGTTAATCTGGCGAGATGTTTTATAAATGACCACTGTTTAGAAGTAGTACTGCCTACTTGTTCTTAATTACAATTCTTTCCAACTTCCTTCCCCTCTCCACACATGTCTATAAAGGCATCGATGTTAACACTTCCTGCAAACAATAAAGTGGGCAGTGTCCATGGGCACTAATGCTGTAATGTATGTGTTAGTCTTTAAAGGCCTAAAGGATTCTTCATTGTTTTTGCTGCTACTGTTCTAAATATATCTTCTGCTCTGAAAATGGTCAAGCCTCTGCAAAGAGCCTTATGGCTCCTTTAACAAATTTATAATAGCATGAGCTTTGGTAGACGATAGCCCATTTGCTCAAATGCAAAATGTTTAAAATCCTGGCAGTTATTGATCAGCAAAAGAGCCTGGTTACTCAGCAAATCTAATTAGCCACTTAGGTGCTCCTTTGAGTTCAAAAAGGCTTCATGAAAGAACATTGTAATCCAGCAGTTTCTGAGAGAGATGGGGTTGCTATGAGCTCTCCATGGTCCTGTCGATCACACCATGTTTAAATGAAAAAAATGAACAAGACAAAAGACAAAAACGTGGTGGCACCTTAAAAATAAACTGTTATATTTAAATGTGAGCTTTTATGGGCAAGTCCACCTTTTCAGAAATATGGAATAAAGTTGTTTGTTTGTTTGTTTGTTTGTTTGTTTGTTTGTTCCTTCCTTCCTTCCTTCCTTCCTTCCTTCCTTCCTTCCTTCCAGTTTTACCTGATGTGCGACCTCTTCTAAAACTATAGCAGTAAGATAACATGAGTTCTAGTTGAGACCCACATTCTGTAGGCTGATTAGCAGAAACATAACATTGAAGACAGCTCCTGACTAGAGAAATCTGTTTCTGGAAGGAATGCTTTCTCTAATGATGAAAAAGGTGTAATTCTGAAAACATTAAAAGTAAAAGCACATGTGTCATTTGGATTATCTCTAGAACATAGTGTCTGCATGTTTAGTTCTAAAATCATGCATTACAAAGCAGATCACATTGTTGGAGAGAAATTTATGTCAGAGCAGAAAAAAATGCATTTCTCTGCATGTATGTTTTCATACTTCAAAAGAAACTTATGATGAAATGAGAATGGCTCCTACTCTGACACCCAGAGACAGCAGTTAAGGAATCCCTGTTCTAATCAGTGATTATCTGTAACATCTGCTTCTACCTATAGTTTGGCCTCTACAGAAAAAGTGGATGGCTCAAAAGGAGAGAGATGCACTGAGGTATATAGGGAAACTGCAGGCTCCTATCACCACCTCAAGAGTTATGGAGCTTGAAGGGTGAGACTGGAAAGCAAACTGCCTGCTGCTCCCACTCTCTGCCGCAGACAATCTTTTCCCATTCCCAGATCATGGAGGAAGATATTCATATTACACAGTGAGGTTAAGCAGGGAAAAAGTCCTAATCCTGCCCACTCGATGACAGTTGCCATACTACCTACCCTACTCCATTACTATCTTCATTGTCCTCTATGAATTGTTGGCAAACATCTACCATAGGGAGTCTTTGCAACTTGAGCAAGATCGGTGTCTAGTTTTAACCCCAAGTTTCCTGAATTCGCCAGGAAGCCTCCTTGCAAACCGAAGGCCTTTTACTACAGAAGCCGGACCGCAGGCTGGACCAAGAAGGTGGATTTATCATATGGGACAGGAATTGTGGCCATACTGAAACCCATACATCAGATTCTAATTAATAAAAATGTAAGCTGCTCAACAAACAATGGATGTTTGCTTCTTACATATGTTTGATTCATTTGCTAGCTGGTTGACTATAACTGTTTTGTCTGGGTTCCTTGGCAACAGACCCGGTTGAATCCAACAGTGTAATAGAATATTCCCCTCCTCCTCCCTGAATCAACAAGATATGCAGTATCCTTCAGTTAAATAACTTTTTCTTGTGTGTCTATTATTAGAATTTTTGCTGTCAAGTGAATGCTCTTAACCACAGCTAACAATGCTCTTATGCATTGTGCCACAGTTTGTACCATATTTTGGAGCACTTAAAGCCATCAACATTCTTTCCGTAGAGTTTAATGAATGTCTAACTCAGTAGTTTATTTGCTTATTTTAGAAAATAGAACAGAACAGAACATTTTAAAAAATGAAAAATTTACCCCAACATGATTTCAGATCAGACTTGCTATGTCATTCTCATCACCATTAAAGCTAAAGGTCTCATGCTGGGGAAAAGCGAAAATACTGTACTTTGTTTTGCTATTAACTGAGAAACAAAGCTTTTTCTGTCTTTTGGATTAAGACTTTGATTCATCATAGATGAAACTGATTGGCTAATAGAATATGTTGTACATTTGCCTGAGGTGTATTGTGGACATGAATATCTGTAGCTCTGCAGGAGCTACAGATTAACAAACAGAAGTGCACAGATTTGAGGTTTTGATCTGCAACTTTCAGAATTAAAGAACAAACACCTGCATACCTCTAATGACTAGATGTGCTTTCTGGTCAGGTTTTTAAAAAATCTGCAATTGCTCTGCTTCATTCACAGAATATTACAAGTATGTAAGACATCATCACCCTCTACTTGAATCCCTACTGTATTTTTCTACTGCTAATATGGCTTTTTATTAAAAACAACAACCCGACACATCATCAAAAGTTAATCTTTGCATTTACTAATACAAATGTTGTTGTTTCTCTTCACTTTTTAAAATTTGCTACTAAGGAACCTTTCTGGTTCACCTAAGGTTGGAGACAAATCGAAACAACAAGCAGTTTTTCTGTTTTTCAGAAATGATTGTGGTGCTGGTGGGGAGGAATGAGCTCCTATGTGATTCTTTGCCCTGACAGGAGTAACTCAGAACCTGCATAAGGTTAGCTCATAATCCATATTAAGGTTGCCTACAGCAAAAGACTGTAATGTGAAATGCCTCATTATGGTAGGTCCAGATGATGTCCTGTTCATTTCATTGACCTCTGAAGTATTCCCTTTGCTTCCTCCTTTTATTGCCCAGAGGAAACATCTTGAAAATAAAAAAATTAAAATGCTGCAAAAGGCCTTTCAGCCATGAACAGTAGGAGCTGGCTCTCTGAGAACACCCTAAATCGATTTTCATTCAACTCTCCATCATAAGATTACTGTAGACTTCATGACCACAACCTCAAGTTAGTCCATTTTCTTCCTCCGCAAGTGTTTATAACATTTTCAATGACAAAGAGATCTGAAAACTTTAATGCTAAGTGGGGTTACTCTAATGAGGAAGTCAAATTATGAATAATTAAAAAGAGCAAGGAGGTGGGGGAGGAAACAAACCTGGGGGGGGGAATCCTAGGAATCCTTTTTTCCCATTCTCCTCATGTTTTTCCTGATTTTTCTTCCTGAGTGTGAGTGCTTTTTAAGGTGAAAGGTGGTATCATGTTGGTTTGGGATGCTTGTTCCTATGGAAAAATAGCAAGCCTTTGGTTTCTTTCTTAATGGTCCCTAGTTTTAGCCATGCTCATGTTAAATTATGATCATGCTTTCTATCAGTATTTCTCAAGTGTTGTTCATATGGTGGTTTATTTTACCAGCTGTTTAATTTGTTTTCTAATTATTGTTTCTTATATTAAGCCTTTGTTTCTGTTGTTTTCAAAATAGAGCCTCGTGGCACAGTGGTTAAAACGCTGTACTGCAGCTAAAACTGTGCTCACAACCTGGGGTTCAAATCCCAGGTAGCCGGCTCAAGGTTGACTCAGCCTTCCATCCTTCCGAGGTCGGTAAAATGAGTACCCAGCTTGCTGGGGGGGCAATGTGTAGCCTGTATAATTAAAAATTGTAAACTGCCCAGAGAGTGCTTGTAGCGCTATGGGGCGGTATATAAGTCCAATAAATAAATAAATAAATATTCTCAATTTTCATTGCCTAAAGTAATTTTTTTCTACTTGTACTTAGATAATCATTTAGGCTTCTTTTTTCCTCCTCTACTACCTACTGTATTTGCAGTAATCTATGGCCTCCAATTTTTCATGGTAAATATAATCTATCCACATCACTTGATGACTATGATGATGATTCAAAATACCAGACAGTTTATCAAATTTATAAAAACATTGACTGGCCTTATATAACAGATACAAGTTTTAACAAAAATAATCTAAGTATCCATTAAATTTCAGCGCAGTGTGTATGCTGTTCCTAACATTGCGGGTTTTTTGTAGCTCTGATAGTGTTGTTGTTATACAATTTCTAAAAACATAGACTACAGAAAAAATTTAAGTGCAACTATAGATCAACACATGTACCATTTCATAAATACTTAAAACACTGTCAGAAGTATGTAAACTAATTTAGAAAAATGTATTGCTGTGACATGTCAGTTTTAAAACTAATATAACATTTACAGAGAAATATACTGTATATATATATTGGCATCCAATCTACTAGGGTGCAAGAGTAGGACATCCCTTTTTCTCATTAATCTGTCTCCCTTCTGCTATGTAAATTTTAAACAGACTTTTACTGTCCTCCTGGTATTGCCAGCTGGCATAGCAAAAGAGGGGAGCATCAAAGGAGAAAGAGGCTGGCAGCTGACGCTCCGATGAAAGCCAAAGTATCTCCTGGAAACTCCAGTCACTGAGCCTTAGAGAGGGCGCAGACCAACTTTACCAGACACTATTTATTTTGCTTGCATCCGACTGAGCAAATGTTAGGCATCCAGGCAGGGGAGAAGGCATGACAGCATATTGGGAGAGTCAGATTTTAGAATCTTCTCGCTTTGCTTTTATGTAGCATCTAGCTACAGAGTCTACATTACACTTAGGGCCGAAAATGTGAGTGAATGTGCACATGCATCTCTCAACTTCTCATTCTCTTGAGGAACAGAAGGGAGGGGGGAATCCCAATTTTTCTTCCCTTAAGATCCCCCTTGTTCCAGATCTCATTGAACTGAAATCTCTCCAAAATTTCATGAGACTTCTTGATGGGGTTTCCTCCTTCCAAAACTCTCGCAAGACTTCTTGGCTGCTTCCACTGTTTCCTACACAAAAGAAAAACACTCAGTGTTTCCGTTTGCTTTGGAAATCAATTGTCTTTGGGATTTGGGGGGGTCTTTCTATTTGCGGGAGACAGCAGGGATATTCGCTCAACTTCATCTATAAATCCAGTGTTTTTTACCACAATTATTTGAGGTACCAGAGAGACCCTCTCAGCAAAAATTCCATTTGCTGGATCTTAGGGTTCTTCTTTTCTTTTTCTGGAGCAGAGGGGAAACAGTCTCAGGCTGCAACTAATACTGACAAACTGCATCACAGCAATTCGGCTTCGATGTGATTTGATTCGCAGCCTGTCTTACATTTCAGTTTTCTTATAGTGATTGCACAGGGGCTGCAGAGCCACTATCCACACTGGCTCCTTAATTCCAATGCCTGGGTATTCAGCTTCTTTGTTTACATTTGCTGTTATATTTGCTCTTTGTCTAGCACGACAAGAGTGACCACGATTAAAGGTGCTATCTCAAATAAATGGTGTGACTTAGAATGTCCTTCAGGAAGATATAATGACAGCTCTTTATCTCAAACAACTGTATGCCTAGATATTATGCCTTACTCTTGAAGCAAAACCCAGTTTTGTTTTCTGTTGTATTCTACTAGAACAATATAGGCTAAATTGTTTTTGAATTGAACCAGGAGCTTTCCTAAGAAGCCTGAGAAATCTTTTATGCTAGAGGGTCCTTGTTTGCTAGAGTGTGTTTACTTTTTATTTTTTAACCTGTTGACTACACAGCTATCTATACCAGTGGGACACACTTTCCACTTGACCCTGAAACCAAAGTTCGCAGCCAGGTTAAACACATCATCCTGCAAAACACAACCATTCTGATGGAATGCTGACTAATACATTGACTAACAGTTACACCCAGGCTTTTTAGAAGTCTCTTTTAATGCCAGGTCATATTTAGATATGGTTCGGTAAGTATGCAATGGGAGGGGGTGAATGAGGAGCATGGAATGTGGGTAAGAGTGCTTGTAGCGCTATGGGGCGGTATATAAGTCCAATAAATAAATAAATATATAAATAAGAATGGTTCTGAATGGCTGGGAGAGAAGCTGGATAAGGAGAGGGTGTGTGTGTGTTAGAGAGGTGAGTCTTGAGCCTGGATACAGAGGGGTTTGGTGTATAGATATCAAGAAGAGTGTGGTTTTGGAGTTTGGGGTTAGAGAGAGAAGTCTGAGAGAGAGAGATTGAGTGTGAGGTGGAGAGGTAATAAAGCATTGCAGTGAATGAATTTAAAGCTTAGGAATAAACATTTTTGAACACTGTTATTTTAATAAAACCTTACTAGTTCTATTTCAGCTGAGTGGTGCTGAGTTCAATACTTGAGGACTGGCTATGTGGAGAGTATTATAGAGGTCTGAGTGAAGGGTTATATACACACACATGCAGGAATAACTAGGTGTTGATGGCAGCAAAAGAGGAAGAAAGGAAACAAGTGAAAATTATTAAAGAAAATAGGTTTATTCCTATGGTGATTTAAAGATCTCATTACTTCAGCAGCCAAGTGACAAGACAAAAGGAGTTTTGACATTGATATCAGAGAGAAAAGATGTGACATCTATGTTTAAAAATTACAAAGTAGTGGCAAACTGGTATTTATTTGAGCAAAAATGCAATATTTGTACACAGTGGCTGAACTCTTGTTTCTGCAGCTCAAAGAAATGCAAGCAGTAAAGAATATCACACCCAACTGGAAGCAGTATTCACAAAACAGTTCTAGAGGTACAACAGGCAACACTCACAACTTGCAGTGTTTGATCTACTGTGCACTGCAAATTGCATGAACCATGCGAATGCCAAATCAATTGTAATGTGAACCACACAGAATGAACCATGTGACCAATGACATGCTGACAGCCAGGGGATAACACCTGTATATTTCTGCTGGTGTTATCTTTGCCCTGAGTAATGCCTGATGTTCAAGATGGATTCTGAAAAACAAGAGGCACTAGAGATCATATTGTGAACATACATTGGCTACTGGAGCATATCAAAGAATTTCACGATAAAATTTGTCTATGTGTTATTGTTGTTATTATAATGTGCCATCAAATAACTTCTGATTCTATGAATGAATGATCGCCAAAATGTCCGGTCCTTAACAACCCACCTCACCTCTTGCAAACTCAACCCTGTGATTTCCTTTAAGGAGTCAGTGTATCTTGCATTTGGTCTTCCTCTCTTTCTGCTGCCTTCAGTCTTTCGTAGCATTGTTCTCTTTTCCAAAGAATCCTCATGATGTGCCTAAAGTAGGACAGCCTCACTTTTAACATTTTTGCCTCCGGAGATGGTTCAGGCTTGATTTGCTCTAAGACTCACTTATTTGTCTTTCTGGCAATCCTGGGTATCTGCAAAGCTTTCCTCCAGCGCTACATTTTGAACAAATCTTCCCCCCTCCCCATCAACTTTCTTTAGTGTCCAGCTTTCACACCCATACAGTACATGATGATCAGGAATACAAGAATCTGGATCATCTATGCATTGTGCTGAGTGACTGGCCCAAGGTCGCCTAGTCAATTTCATGGCCAAATGGAGATTGGAACCTACGTCTCATGCACTCTTGTCCAACAGTCTAATCACTATACATACACACCACACTTACTGGCCCTTTTGGAGCCACATATCTAGGGCTGTGCTTTTACAGTTACTGATTTTATAAAGATTCTGTTTTCTTTAAGTAGGAGTGGAAAAAATTAGTTGGCATTGCTTCTCAAGGGAATCATTCTTGCAGAGAAGTAAGATGCATTCTGTGTAATTGTGGATAGCTCAGTGGTTTAGATATTTGGCTACGGAGCCAGAGGTTGGGAGCTCCGTTCTCCACTGTGCCTTGATGATCCACAGAGTCCCTTCCAGCTCTTCAGATCGATAATGGTAATAATGGCATAGGATCTGGAAAACTGGATTTTGCTGTTTGCCAAGTAGCACTCAGAAGAAGAAAGTAATTTAAGTTTTTACTTTATATCTCTTGATAGACTAAGGAAACCTTGGGGCTCACAGAGCATTGTTACATGAATGTGGGTGATGCCTTCCGTTATGGAACTTCTCTACTACTAGCATTTGGACACAGCATGACCAAAGTCGGAACACCCACAATGTCATCCAGCCTCTGGTAGGAGAGGAAGAACAGGAGGAAGATTCTATAAAGGGGGGGGGGTGTCATTCTTCTTCATAGTGTTTTTAGTCAAGTATTTGTTGGCCTGTATTTATTGTGGTCAGGCCACTACCTATGAGAATCAGGAAAGGAACGGCAGAAAGATTATGAAAGTGTTTGCCTTAATAAATCAACTTGCCTTTTGTTTTAAAGTCCATAATATTTCGACACATTTTGAGGATTAATGTTGGAGGGAACCCATCTTAGGTATTCTTTTCACAGTAGTAGTTGGTGTGACGATACTGATTGCCTTGCTCATTACTTTTGTGACTTTCCCTAGAGCTCAAATGGCAAGAATGTTCTCTATCAAGCCAGCTGTTCTTACCCTTTTATTTGAAATAATTACAATAAAAGCCTTAAAGGCTGTAAAAAGCTGGCTTGCACTGGAAGGTTGGCAGCACTCTGTTAACCTGAGCATTAAGAATGAAAAGAGTAGTGACATTTGAAACAGAAATGAGTCTGTGAAAATTAAGCTGTGCCGCTGGCAAACAAGGCGTATTTGGGCGGGCCGTGTGATTAGACATACCGATGGTGTATGTCACTGCAATGGCTGTGGATAGGCACATATAACATGCTCCCGGAGGCATAGCTTCTGGGTGTATGCCCCATAAGGTAATGCACCAGGAAAGGTGTTCTCCACTCTGTGAGACAAGCATGCTGTAAAAATTGCCTGGGGATAGGATCAAAACCACTGGAAAGAATGACTTGGAGATCAAGTGAGATTTGTTTTCACTTCCCCTTTTCCTCTTTGGTACAGGTATAAACACCCCATCTCACCCTATTAAGAATCGTTTTTTTTAAAGGAATTTCCTCATGAAATCTCTGAATGCCACCACCTTTTCTATGTAGATATGAAGGAGAGAGCAGGATCATATTCATTGTGTCCGTGCCCAAACTCCACATGTTCAGCTGAGGCCACATGTGTGTTCCTGATCATGTGGAGGGAACTTCGTACATGTTTAAACAACATAATAAGAAAGCTGTGTTGATGTACTCCTCATCATATGGATCTTCACACACCTACTATTAATCATATGGAAATAACCTTTCCATTCATTCCTAATCATGCAGAAAGAGCTTTGGACATGTCCAGTTTTCATGAATAGGCTTTACATAGACATTCAGCAAAACACATGGAGATCAGGGCTGGCATTAGTGAACACAATCCCACTCCCTCTTTACCCATTAATTCTAAGGTGGCAGACAATGAGTGATGAAAACACAGAAGTAAATTGCTTCTCTGTCTTTTATAGGAGACCTCTGTATTATCAAGTGGTCTTCTAATGTGCCTTTCAAAAAACATCTTGAGCACAAGCCAGGGTAGACAAAGTGACCTAGCAGGCCTCAGCCATTAAAGACACTTGTAGATAATGGTTGTGACATTAAACCATAATTACTTCCTTACTAGAAGCTGACTTAATTAAGGGAACATTAGCTCTAATGTGCAATTAGAAAATGGGATCCCCTTTTGTCAAATTGATATGTGGATAGATTCTGTACCACCAACTCCCTCTTGAAAATGGATCTCTTCCACAAGCTTTCAAATGCATGGGGTACAACTATGACTCTGGATAGTAGAAACAAAATGCAGCAGAAGAATTCTTGTACAAATTCCACCTGATATAATGATGGGGAATAGGATGACAGTATACTTACCTCTTGCTTGTGGGCTTCTCAGAGGTAAGTGGTTAGCCAGTGCATGAGTTGACCACTAGATAACCAAAGACTAGATATTCTTTGGTTTGATCCAGCAAGGCTCTTCTTATTGTTCTTGCCTCATATCATATATTAGCCAAGAGACTAATTAGTCAAGAAATCCAGGGGCATCCTGCATGCTCCAGGTACACTGATTTCTCCATTATTCCAATAAGGGCACATCTTTATTTTTGCGATGGATCAAAAATGCAATTGAATGGAGACCACTTAGTTCAATTGTCTAAACACAAATAAAGAGATGAACAAATGAGAAGGAAGAGGAATGGGAGTCTCGTTCATGCCCATCTATTCCATCTGTGGGGGAAGCAGGATCTGTCTTTTGCCCCACTTTCTGTTATTAGAAAGTTGAAGAAGCAGAAGCTGTCTTGGAAGATACAATTTATTTTTCCCAGAATGCTGTTTTATTCTGGGGTATTCTTGCTGGTGGGGTAGGGGCAAGAAGCTACCACTATCACCAGCCATTTTATTTTTGCACAGTGCCCCAGAATGATGCAGCATCTGGGTCATTTCATGAAAAGAAGTTGCAGATGCAGAGAATGGATGGAAACGTCAACACTTCCTATCACTGAGAGCAACAATTTTATAATTGTTTATAAAACAGCATCCATTCGTGAGAGGCAGGACAGGAAACATTTTAGGGAGAATATCAATGCCTTCACAAAACAACTGTTTTTTAAAAAAACAAAACGCCATCTTTCAATTAGTACAGCATAAATTAGCACGATGTAAAACAAATCAGGTGTTCAGTAACAAGCACATACGGAATCCCAAAATAAAGGAAACTTCTATGCACAATCCTAATATAGAGAGAATTGATGCAACTGGCGAATGTGTCAAAATAATCAGGCAACGTAAGGGTACAACATGTGAAGAGCACCCAACCATACTCTACTGCTCAGTGGCAACTCTCCAAAAATCCATGACAGTGTAAGGCCAGATAAAATACTTAAGAGGATTGTATGGAGTGGCCCTCAGCTTCTGAAGAGGCAGAGCTTCCTGTGTTTCTAAATGAGATCTCCAGACTCCAGACAGGACGAGGGGGTCCATCTATGAACCTGGCGATCATGCCTGTTCCTTTAAAACAGAGGTGGTCAACACAAACATGATATCTTTCAGAAACTTCTCATATTTTTCAGTCTGTGGTCCCCTTCAAATGTGACAGAGCCCCCCCCCCCAGGGGGGGCGTTTGGTCCCTGTTGACAAGGGCTGCTCTAGACTCTAGCCAGCATCGTCACTAATGAAGAATGCTGGTAGTCCAGAAGAATTTGAAGGGATGCACTTTGTGCATCCCTGTTTTACAAGTTCCACAGCGTGAGACTACAGGACCAGCTGCATTTCACTTTTTCTTTTGCTCTTTCTTGAATCCTTTCACCTCTTTTCACCTGTTTCAAACACGATCCTGAAATACTAAAGAAAATAAAAATCAGGTTCAAAAATAGAACTATTAATAAAATATCAAATGCCGCTGAAAGTCAATTTAATAACAGTATTCTGGATCTCTCTGCCAAGGTGGGCCAAGCTAACTCTATCTCTATTGCCCTCTTGCCAACAAGCAAAATTAGTTGCATTCAGAGTGGCATTTATTTGGAAACTGACTTTCTTGCTTAAGCAGGCTTTCACCTGTGGGTCTTTCCTTTCTCTTGATGTGTTCTTGTTTATCAAATCAGGCATGATGTGCTGTGTTTAAAACAGTACTTCAGCACTGTACGAGCCAGTGCTTCTCAAACTGGGATCGCCAGATGTTCTTGGACTACAACTCCCAGAAGCCTTCACCACTTGCTGTGCTGGCCAGGATTTCTGGAAGTTGCAGTCCAAAAACATCTGGGGACCCAAGTTTAAGAACCATTGGTTTAAACAGTACAATGCTGAAGCTGAGCCATGTTGGATGCAAATATACTGTATAAGCTGCACAAGCTAATTATACGAACTCTGAAATACAGAGGCAGGGAATACTTTTACTAAGATTAAATGTCATTCCACAAGAGCACGCAAGCTTTTGAGCTCTCTCAAACTCTTCATCAGGGCAGACAGTAAAAAACTGGAAGAGAACATTTGGCAGGATGTTTTAAGCTATTGTGGTCTACAATTAAATTTGGTCCTCAGATGGAAAATGCCAGCTTGATAGATCATTCTTTCTTTATTTGTATCCAAGTGTTGCACAATCCAAAATCATGGACAAACATGAAATATAGGCAGAATAAAAAATCAATTAACATGTCAAGACAATCAGATTATTTTTGACCAGAAGCAGTCAGAGTTTCAGATGTGTGCAGAAACTTTTCCTTAACTTGAGCTGCAGTCCAGGGGGTCAGCATCCATGAAGTGGGTGGGTTTGGTGCTGTTCCAGTGCAATACTTCTGGAAGGATTTGCTGGCTGCACGCCATTGCCCATGGGACACTCAAGTGTGCTCACAATGCTTTTCTACTCTTTGGAGAGGTTCCTTCTATGTCCCCCAGTGGGATAAGTCATTGATGGATAGGCAGATATCACAAGGACCTGAAACCATTTGATAATTCCAGTTGGAGTAGCCCCACAAAATCAGTGAGATTAACAGAAGTAAGTTGAGTTACTAATTAGCAAATAGGTTGAACTGAACATGGTGTTTAGCAAAGCCTTTTGGGATGAAGGTTTTGTTTGCTTATTTATTTATTTATTTATTTATTTATTTATTTATTTATTTATTTATTTATTTATTTATTTATTTATTTATTTATTTCCTGCCTATCTAGTCTATTAAGACCACTCTTGTTTGCTTGTTTGTTTGCTGGCTGCCTTTCTCCTCATAAGGAGACTCAAGGCGGCTCGCAATATAAAAAAATAGAATTAAAAACACAGGAAGTTATACATTAAAAACAATTCAATTATATGACTGATTTAAAAAAACACTGAATGATTAAAAACATGTAAAATGTTAAAAACTATTTTAACTAAGAAATAGCATTCAGGAACTCAGTTATGATTGTTAAAACCCTGCCTGAAAAGGTAGGTCTTCAGCTGTTGCCAGAAGGATAAAAGGCAGGATGTCAACTTCCAGGGGAAGAGCAATCCATAAGCTGGGAGCAACCACAGAGAAGACCCTTTCTCGTGTTCTTATCAACTGCTGGCAATGGCACTGAGATGATATTAGGTGCTAAGAAGGCTCATACAGTTCTTCAGGTAGCCTGGACCCAAGACATATAGGGCTTTATAGGTAATGACTAGAGATTGAGATAACCACAGGTGGAGATAACAAGGGTCCACCCCTTTGGGGGCCAGATTGTCCACTCACCCTTTCGCTGCTGCCTCAGGCTTCGCGCTCCCTAGCAGGGAGTTACGTGCTTCCTATAAATGGCCCCATTACATATACTGTACGTAAATCTATTCATCAGACACTCTAAAATCAAAACAAACAAATAAAAGGAATTCAGCATTACTCTTTCTTTGGCAGCAGAATATGTCCTAATAACACTACAAATAACAAGCTACCAAGCTCTCTGGTTTGTTTAGATTGTCTGTGGCATACTTACATATGTTATTCTGATTTAGACAATCACTACCAGCTCCTTGCTTTGTCACACTTCCCCATCGAGATGTGTTATGCCTCGACAAATGGAACATGTAACATTTTGCAGCCCGCAGCCATATTTCTCTACATCAGTTGCAGCATCTGTCAAATATTTTGAAACAGATGTCAAAAAGAAGCATCCTGATTGCTTTGCATTGCACAGATCCTTCTGCCGCCACTTTGTCGAGTCAGAAGGAGACATCAAGTGAATGGGTATTTCCAGTAAGAGAAATCAGTGACTAACTAAAATAAAATATGTTCCTATAAACTTCCCTATTTTGCACCTGCTAGATTTGGGATTGCATGTTGTAGCTTTCACTACCCCTCTGCTGCCCACTTGCCATCTAAAGACTCTTTTGAATACAGCTTTATTACAACAAACGAGTATTGGATAACATCAGTTATTTTGTAAAAGCAATTAGTTGTAGTTACAATTTCAAACTCCCAAAGTCATTATAGTGGCAATATTTTAAATTGTGTGAACTTTAACGTTGTGAGCTGCTTTGGGTCCCTTGTTGGGAGAAATGTGGCATATCATGATGATGATGATGATAATTAATAAATAATTATTAATAATGAAGGTTTTAGAAAAGACCATCAAATGTAAAGACATATAATGGGAAACATATGCCAAGATCATCCCTACTATTATATGCCTGATTACTATGTAAGGATCCGAAAATTAGACAGCGAGGAATTTATTTATTTATTTAATTTTAAATATTTTATCCTGCCTTTCTCCTTAAAAAGAACCCAGGCAGGAAAAAAAGGAAAGTGGGGGGAAAAGAATGAAAATGAAAACTAGAAAAGCAGACTTAATGACCATTAACTTGTTATTAGCTCGCTAGATAGCTCAATCAGTTAGGAATCTGGCTGCAGAGCCAGAGGCTGGGAATTTGATTCCCCACTGTGCCTCCTGTGAGCAGAGCCAGCCTGTGTGCCTTTGGCAAACTGTACAGTCCCAGGAAGCCCCCCCAGAAGAAGGGAATGGTGAACCACCTCTGGATAGTCTGGGCAGGACACACAACAATGGGCTCAAGTTAAAGGAAGCCAGATTTTGGTTGAATATCAGGAAAAACTTCCTGTTAGAGCAGTAAGACAGTGGAACCAGTTACCTCGGGAATTGGTGAGTGCTTCAACACTGGAGGCATTCAAGAAAAACTTGGATCATCACCTGGCAGATACAGTGGTGCCTCACTTTATGATTGCCCTGCATTACGACGAATCCGCTTTCCAATGATCTTTTTGCGATCGCAAAACGATGGTCTAAATAGGGGAATTTCGCTTTGCGCTGATCGGTTCCCTGCTTCGGGAACTGATTCTTCGCAAAACGATGATTTTTCAACAGCTTATCGGCAGTTTCAAAATGGCCACCGGGTAAATAAAATGGCTCCCCGCTGTTTAGGGACGGATTCCTCACTATACAGGCAGTGAAAATGGCCACCATATGGAGGATCTTCGCTGGACGGTGAGTTTTAAGCCCATTGGAACGCATTGAAAGGTTTTCAATGCGTTTCGATGGACTTTTTATTTTCGCTTTACGATGTTTTTGCTTAACGGCGATTTATCGGATTATCGCCGTTAAGCTAGGTACCACTGTATGCTTTGATTGTATTCCTGCATTTAGCAAGGGGTTGGACTTGAAGGCCTTGTAGGCCCCTTCCAACTTCACTTTTCTATGATTTTATGATACCATCCCAAAGTACCTAAAGCACTCTCTGGACAGTTTACAGTTTAATTACGCAGGCTACACATTGCCCCACCCCCAGCAAGCTGGGTACTCATTTTGCCAATCTCAGAATATGATTCTAGTCTCAACCTGGCAAACCCTGAAAAGGCTGACAGTAACACAGACTTGATGGCACACAATTATTATTTTAACTTGTTATTAGTAATTAGTTATTTCCAAGCCTTGCTTGAAACAACTTCAAGATGCTCTAACATTGAAGTTACATATAAGTGCATAGGCTGAATCTGGTCAGCCAAGTGATCTTACTTGTCATGCACCTCAAAGGTATAATTAAAGCATGGTCACATGCTGATGGCAATTATATTGCTTTCATTTATTAAGGGATTCCATGTTTCTGTATCAATTCCACACTGGCCCAAGAACATTCTAATACATGTGCTTTGTGAAGTTCTTAATACACACTTCCTTTGTCATAGACTCTGATCAGAAATTGAGAAAGTCATTTTTGGGGGACTACAGATCAAGGATGTTGAAATTTTTGAGAGTTTCCACACAGTGGATCAATAAAAAACCACACAGATCTTGAATGGTATTCTCGCTTGATATTTGCACATTTGAGATGGCCATGAATCACTGTATGGCGGTTCAGCCCAGTTTAGCGTGGTGCCCACGCAGGAGTTCTGCAGGTGCTGCACACTCCCCTTTCCCACCTCCTCTGCACACTTGTCCATTCCCCAGACGAAATGCACTTCCTTCCCTCCCTCCTCAGTGCAACTGCCCACTCACCAGGGATGCAGACTCAGGTCACAGGATTTGCTGTCAAGTAGGACCTAAATTGCACCAGTGACTCAACTTGGGCTCCCCCCCCCAATGACTCGGACTCAATTTGTGACTCCGAACCCACCCAGCCCTCCCTTTCTTTGGGGGGGGAGATTGTTTTTAATAGGGACTTGGACTTTGGGCTTGGGAATTAGGACTTCGTACCAAAAACTAGGACTCAGACTTGCAACTTGGATGTAAAGATTTGCCTAAACCCTGCCACTCATTAATTGTAGCACACACTTCTCTCCTGTGTGTCCTCCAATGGCTACTCCCTCAGATGAGGAGGTGGGACAGGGAAGCCCACAGCCCTGCCTTTGAATGGGCAGCCAAGGGAGGAGAGCAGAAGAGAGGTGCATGGTGTGATAAGTGAGAGGGCAATCATGCTGAGGAGGCAAGGAAGGGAAGCTGTGAGTGAGCAGAGGAGGCAGGAGAGGGGGAGTGTGTGGCACCTATAGAACACCTGTGTGGCCACCACACCAAACTGGGTCGAATTGCCAAATTGCAGTTCATGCCCAGCGCTAAAACACATTTAGGTGTGTACCAGCAGTTGAAAGAATAATCATATAGTCATAATAAATGTTGAGAACATATACTGCAAAACATGTTGAAGAATAAATGAATTGAACTTGAACATTTGACTTGGTAGAGATATGCTTAGTGCTTGACAGACTTCTTATAACAGTTTCATAACAGATATACTACCAGCAAATAGCTCTAATCTGAATACCTACATATCAACAGAACTATTAACAGACAAGTTATCAGACCAACAGACAAGCTTCATCCTAACTGCCACTCCCTCTTATACCTGACAGTTAACCCTCTAAGATCCTGTTGGCTGAAGCTAGACAAAATCTGATTAGTTAAACATATTATCTTATGCAAATACATCTCATTCATTCTAATTATATATTCTAACAATGAAATCTTGCAGCCAGGAGGATCAGCCTATCTTTGATGACCTTAAAATGCCTCCATGGTGTTGTACAAGTGAAAAGTTAAAACAATCGGTAAGCAGCACATACAAAACAAGCTAGACAATGCAAAAGAACACAGTGCACCAGGGAGTGCTCAGAGAGGAGCTGGATTGCCTTCTGATTTTTCCAGCCTTTGTGACTCAGTATAAAGTGTATGCAGCAAACCCACACAATGGCATTCCTGCTTGTATAACCAAGATTGTTCAAAGATGAACTTTGTGTGGAGGTATCTGACATAGGTAATTTTATTACTTTCCGTAATTCTTGTCAGATTAAATAAAATAATTGGCAGATCGTGGGAAAGTAAAGTTTTTTTTTTTACTATGGTTTCCATACTTCCCTAGTCAGTACGTATGGCCATTGGATGATTTTTGACAGCTGTGGTCCCAAAGAATAACACACCCCAACCAAGCTCTAAGATTAGAGTAATTTTGAGTAATTTTGTTTCCCATTGAAATCCTTCTTTTTCCTTGGCCTGTTCTTCTTGATATATGTTTGAAAAACAATCAGTGATGACAAGTTTCCAGTTCTTAGTTCGACTGCTGTCCTTTTGTTGGGGGTTAAAATGGCCGACCTTTATCTGAGTGTGTGAGTATCTGTGCCTAACTTTAACTAAAAGTATGCTTTTGTGCTCCTTTAACTTGGCACAATTTAGCATGTAGATTTATGTTTACCTGAGCCCTTGGGACAGAATGGGAATAAGCAATGGCTAGAATCTTGTTGAGTAGCTACTCTTGCATAACTCAATGTTAGCTGTAAGAACAACAAGGAGGGAGTGATATTTAAGAAGTACTTCTGCAGGAACATTGTGTAATTGGTCATGATGGAAACAATTCAACTGATTGCATAATTCATTTGGACAATCTTTGTTGCCTAGACATAATGCCCAGCAAACGTACACCTGCATAATTTTCTGTTACAAACAGGATTCCAGCCAATATTTTAGAATCGTGTTTAAGAGATGATAAGTGGGGTGTGATAGTCACATTCTCACAATTGTTTTGCGAGAAGGCTTTCCATATAATCAGCCAATGAGCAAAACCACCAACAGTTTAACAGTAGCTCATGGGTATGGCAACCAAAGGTGCCAGTTAAATGTTTCATTTTTGGACATGTTTAATCCTTGCACAGCTGCCTGCAAACAAAACATTTAAAATACAGCAATGACTACGAACGTGGGGATTATGGAATCTGTAATCACAAAAAGAGAAATTTCCGAGTTCTGATATCATGTGTGCATCTCCTGTTTTGGCAGGGCTGGGCTCAATGACTCTTGGGGCTCTACAGTTTGACGATTTTATGAGTTTCTGGTTGTATGGCCTTCCAGAAAATTGATTCCATTTTATCTTACAGGCTTGTACAAGGTTAGCTGGGAGTCTGGTTAGGAGCTGCTTCGAGGAAAGGAAAGCAGGTGAAAACAATAGGATTTGGAGCGACCACAAAGCATTAGAGGCTTCTGCTCGTTGTTGGGGAGAAACTTATGGCTAACATGAATACTTTAATAATACTTTACCTACTGTACAGTAGGTTTGGTTGAGAGGGTGGCCCAAGAACCCCAAGAAAGCTTTTGATATTCAAATGTATATCAAAAGGGACTTTCATTTGTATATCAGTCTCAGAGACATTTCATTACCTACTTCATTACTATGACAGTGGATCAATTCTTTTTGTGAAACATTGGGAAGATTCAGAGAATCCATCTCAAGAGGAGCTAATATCAAATATCCTGGATACGGCGGACATAGATAAACTATTAGAATGGCTAGACTCAACAAGAAAGATAAAGTATGAAGATTGTTGCCATAAATTCTATGATTGGCTGAGAAACAGAAGGCAAATTAATGTTTTATATTATATTTGAAAGCCTAAGAATAATTTAGAAATAGAATATGTATTATAAATTAGTTACACCAGAAACTTTTGTATCTTTGAAATGTTGTAGATAAGAAAACTGTAAAATGTTCATGTTGATTTACAACCCGTGCTCAATCCCATGTCCCCTATCCCTACACCTAACCTATAAAATAAAATAAAATAAGAAAACCTCTAAAAAAAGAAAGAAAGAAAGCTTTTAATGAAGCCAACATTCACACTTTGATCTTTCTCTTCCGCTTCCAGCATAAACACTAATCACTATACTCTATTGGTTCCCTAACATCAGTGGTTACTTTATAGAATGTGTCAAGGTTGAAATGTGTTGGTAGAAAAGCAATGCAAACATTAAAGTGCTCAACTTCCATAATAAACATGAGGCTGCTCAATAATAATTTGTCTAATATGCAGATCAGGCTACTTAGATTTGTAGAATTGGAAAATGACAACCCTAATCTTAGTTGGGACTAATGTTTTTATTCAAACCATGGATGCTGAGAGTTATGGTGCCACTGATGTCAGCAAAATCTTTCTCCGTTTCACCTGGAACACATCACTTCAGAACAACCAGTGTATCAAGACTCAACTAACTCCAAAGCTGATTACTTCTCTGTGATGGGAAACAATTACAGCTCCTCGACTCACTAGTGTCGGCTCAGAACTCTCGTTATTAATATTTATAAGGTGAAAATACAAGAACATAAACATTGGGAACAGGGAGGGAGATAGCACTGCATTACTTCCAGGTCTGCTGACATGTGAAAACTATATTCAGAATGATATAAATGTATTCAGATTTAACCACATTAGCAAAACAACACACTTGATTAGAGATGAGTGATGGGCTGGACATTTTGCACAGGCTTTTCTGATGTTAATTTCAGGGAGAGTGAGATGAGATTTGCTACTGCAATGCCTATCAGCAAAAATCTAAAGATTCATGTACAGCTATGCCAGCACTCGACCAGTTAGACCCCTTTGAGCAATAGAGCAACATACATGCTATGGCGTAGGTTTGACCTTGAGCCGAAGAGAATGGGATGCTGCCAATCTGGCAACCTTCAGGATTAAAGACATGTCATTTAGACATGCTCAGGTGCACCTTTGTCGTTTTCATTATCTTAGTCACTACCGGAATTCACATAAGCCTATAAATCACAATAGAACATATTTTCTGCCTGCTTCTCTCTCTCTCTCTCTCTCTCTCTCTTTCTGTCAAGCACACAGCTTTTTACAATAGTTGTGTAAGGTTCCCACCATGAACATCAGAAGGTTCCACTTCTGTGGCCTGCTCCTGGGCTGCAGACTTTGGCCTTGAAACTTCAGAGAACCGGATGCTGCTGAATGGGCAACCCCGCAAACACAAAACAGTGCTGTGCACAGAAGAGAACGCCTTCTACCACCAAGATCTACCCGTGTCACTCGCGCGAGCCAGGAGGTGAGGCTGAGGAGCCTAACGCCGAGGGAGGCCCGGAAGGAAAAGACAAGAAATCGGGCCTTCTCGGCGGTGGCTCCTCGCCTCTGGAACAACCTTTCCCCTGATATTCGCGTGGCCCCCTCGCTCGGTATTTTCAAAAAGCAATTAAAAACATTGATGTTTCGGCAGGCCTTCCCTCCTAGTTAATTCCTGATCCCCTTCTCTTTTCTTTCCTAATGTTTTAACCCAATTGTTGAAAGTTTTCTTTTATGTAATTCTGTTGTTTTTATTGTGGTATCCCATGTTGTAAGCCGCCTAGAGTGGTCTATCGACTAGATAGGCGGGATATAAATAAAATAAATAAATAAAATAAATAAATAAGAGAGATGGTGAAGAGATGTTCTTGCCTGCAATTCTAGCTTTTTCTCTCTCTCATCACTGTGAACAGACATGGGAAAACTTTCCAACCAACAGCCACTGGGCCAGAGTGTATCATTTAAGTCCTGCATAGGTCTAGAATATGTTTGTGAGTTGCTGAATCAGAGACTTATGAGCAAGATTGGCATCTGGGACAAGCACTTCCTACCCTTCCTGCTTTTAGGATCCTCTTGTTCTTTCCTGCAGCATGCTGCTGCTGCAGCTACAATCTTCTCCTCCTTCTTGGGAACAGGATGGGATGCAGGTTCTGCACACCACAGCTGTGGAAGTCCTCTCATTGTCTGGGCAGGGCAGGCAATGACGTGGGCATGGCACCATTATATCCTTTTCTCATTATATCCTTTTCTCTTTCTTTGAAAGCATCAACTGTTTCTTCCTTTGGAATGTGTGGGGGGATACCATGTTGGGACAATGCCGGAGGGGTGTCAGCTTCCTGCTTCAAGCAGCAGGTAACTTCACTGAAAGTGGATAGTGCTGGCAAGGTTTGCCGTTCATTCTTCAGTCAATGCACTTCTAAATCTGGCATCCTCTGAATGTAGGTGCCATGGGTCAAAGCCCCACTTGACGTACCCAAGTTGTAGCTCTAGTCTATGCTAATAATGCTGGTAAACCTCTTCTGAACTCTGAGATGAATTAGAAAATCCCCAGCACAGATGTTTGTATGTACAGTGGGGTCTTGACTTAAGAACGGCTCGAGTTAAGAACATTTTGACTTAAGAACCACTCTCATAGGAAAATATTGACTTGACTTACATACTTAGATTTGAGTTAAGAACTGAAAAAAAAACACGTGGGAGGCAAGGAAAGTGCAAAATTTGAACTTCCAGTTAACTGTTGGCCAGTGAAAAGGGTGCCTGTCTGCTTCTTCACTCCTCCCAGTGTTTAGAGAGTGGATTGGGAGACAGTCTTCGGACTGCCTGGTACTGTACTGCCTGGACTGTCTTTTCCCTGCCTTCCCTGAACCTTTCTTGACCTAAGAAAAAAAGAAACAAAATATCCCCCTCCAGTGGTTGAAGGTTGAATAGCAGCTTCCCATTAGTTTCCATGGACGGAAAAGAGCAGATACAGATCAAATGGTTTTCAGTGCATTCCTATGGGAAATGCAGATTTGACCTGAGAACTTTTTGACTTGAGAACCGCCTTCCAATACGGATTAAGTTCTCAAGTCAAGACCCCACTGTACCAGTGCCCTGCAGACTGTGGCTGGATTCAAGGTGTTTGAGATGAATCCCTCAAGATTAAGCCCTTGATACATCTTTCCTCAGGTTTGCTTATTTAGAGGGGTCAATGTCCTCAGCATTTCAACTGTCCATTGTAATCTCCTATGTTAAATTCTGCCCTGTATTCTAACCATATTTATGTTAAATCTGAAAATATTGGCATACAAGAATATTCACATTCTTGATTTACCCCAGGAAAGCTGTGCAGGAGCAATCCACACAGTGCCATGAATAGAACATTTCCTGATGTTAAAGGGTTTGGGTAAGCCCAGACTTTGTAGAAGTTCTGGGTATGTAATCTCTGTGTGTACCATGAAGTTTCCAAATTTAAGGAGTTATGGCAGAGGAGATACCTGGAATGTAGTTTATCTAGGGCTTTCTAAAATCACCAATTCTATCAAAGTGTCTATAAAAAATTAAACAGAGGCAAGTAATTGATCTAGAAAAGCTTTGGAAAATACATCAGATTTATCTTTGTTTCAGTGACTGGATTCTTGGCAGTATTTATTTTTTAAAAGACCATCAATTAAAGATAGTGCCTTAGATGGCCAAAGCAGGATAGGAGCATTACATTGCATTTTTCAGGTGAAATGTCTCCCTTTCTCCCAGGCTGCACCTGGCCTGAGGGTGTGCATAACTAATATGGAGATTATAATGCAGCTTTCTCTGTTCTCTCCCTCCTTTCCTTCCTTTCCTTTCCTTTCCTTTCCTTCCTGTTGCAGAGTTTTGTGTTTCTGGTAAAATTCCTTTTGCTATTCAGTAGAAGTAGCGAAAGCCATAGAGTAGAATTGCTACAAATTCCCCAGAGTCCACCCCTTTCCCCTTAACTGGCACTTAAAGTCTGAATACTCTGAGACATTTGTAAGAGAAAGAAGTTTAAAAACATTTCTTTACTTACAATTGCTTGAAATTACAGACTTGTGTATGCTGCTTTCTTTCTGTACACATACAGTACTTAGAAACCAAATGAATAGAGCAACAGGAAACAACTGTCACTGACTGAAGAAAGAGGGGGAAATAAAACTCAGCAGAGAAGTGAGGCTATTCTTGAATTCAAAGGCTGGAGAGAAAGACTGATTAGTTCTGGATAGATATATAATCACCTGAGCTTAGAAAAGTCCCTCTCAATAAAACAAACTACAGACAGCAAGGAGGCTGCAAATAAATCTTCCACACTTCCTTCTTTCCCATTCACTGCCATCACTGTCTCTGCATAACAGAAAAAGAGAGAAGTCATTTTTCATACTAAAGAATGAGATTCAGAATCAGAACCACCACATTTTTTTTCCTGAGGAAACTCAATGAGATTTATTTCTAAGCAGGTAAGGTTACTATTGCACATCTTTGCCACTGAATGTTGTATTGACATCTATTGCTTTTAATTTTTAAAGAGCCAAAATCCATAGCAGAGCAATCCCTTTATTAGTTGCCTACTAAAGGAATTACTCAGTGATGGATTTTGTAATTTTTCTTATGACCAAGACAGTTTTTAATGAAAACAAAAATAAAGATGGTCAGTATGGTCCCCTACAAATGTCTCACATTCAAGTGCTACTGAACAACTCTATATGTACTCTCACCAATTACCCAGTTGCATAGTCTTTGTTGCCTGTTACTGCAGGGGGACACGTTAAACCCGGATGGTCCAAACACCAGATGTGACCTTCTGAAACCCACTGTGGGCCACCCAAAATGCGGCAGGAATTAGTGCTGCAGAAAACATATTCAGTTTTCCTGGTTTGCCCCTGAAATTCAGCACCAAACCACTAAAACTGATTTAAAGCAAACATTATTTTCCCTCTTTCCCTTTGAAATTCAGTGGCAAGCTATTTAAAACAAGCATTTTGACACCGTAATTAGCAAACAACTGCAAGCAAAATAAATGTGATTTTTCTCAGGATGCTGCCCAATTCAGCAACCTGGTTTGCTAACCAATTATAGCAGTTCAGGTTTGGGAGAGCTGTTTTGTTTGTTTGTTACATTAATATCCCACTTTTCCTCTAGTGAAGTCAAGACACCATATTTGGGGTTCCTCACCCTGCTCAATTGTCACAATGGCCTGGTGAGGTAGGTTGAAAGACTGGGAATGGCCCAAAACACCAACATCACAGCTAGCTTCATAGCTAAGTAGGAATTTGAACCCATGTCCCCTGAACTTGGGAGGCTGAGGGGAGCAGGAAGACAGTCCGGAGGCTACATGTTGTTCCCCCTTGCTTTAAATATGGGAAGCCACTTTCTTTCATCTGAACCAATGTAACAGTTTTTTATTCCATCTTTCTTCATGATAAAAGTCTGCTCACTGACATTTCTTGTTCTTCCCATCTTTCACCTTATTCATCTTTAAACAATCTAGCCCCACTTATCATTTCTGCAGGAATTTCTTGACTAGGAAAGATGACACATAATGAAGTAGATTAACATCAGTTACCAGAGTGATGTTCATTTTATCCTCAAGGGTTAATAGTTCCTTCTGAAATATCAACTCATCCTGTGCTGGATATAAGAAATGGGGGGGGGGGGGGGCTTCTCTTTTTTCTCTTGCACTCAGAAGTAGACGGTCTCTGAATATGGAGGCAATCTTGCAGAGAGGAAATATGAGTGTACTGCTTCCCTGTATGCCCAGAGATAGTAGTAGATTTCTTTCTTGTAGCCAGAGGCTTTGCCTCCAGAGACAAAGATTCTGTTTGGCTGTCTTGGGAAATAGACTTGAACAGTCTTTCAGAATGTCATTATTTCATCAGCAGCAAAAGTCCATCAACGTTCATTCTTGGCGCACTATAAAAGAGACCTATGGCCACCCTGCCTCTGCTGGTGGTTGGAACTGACCACAAAGAGACTTTGGGCTCAATCAGATGTGCATTTGTCCCACTATTGTTGTTGTGGTTTTTTTGAGGTGTAGGGTTGGGTTGGTTCATTCTTTTTTTCTGGAGATCAGGCAATCTGATTGCTAGAAGGCACCAATCTGTCCCCAAAAAGATTAAAACAACACATTCGCAATTTCAGTTTAGTACTCTTCTTTACAAGACAGATGAGATTTGAAAGGGCAGATCAATACTTATTTTATTTTATTTATAAGATTTATATACCACCCATCTAGAACGTGCCTACTCTGGGCGGTTTACATATAACATAAAAATAAACTGAGATAAAATCCAAATTAATCACAAAGTCCAACATGGGAAAAGGAAAAAGAAGAAAAAGAAGAAAGAGAGAAAAAAGGAAAAGGAAGATAGACTAGGTAATGGCTGTAGGGAAGGCCTGCCTGTCTAGCCATGTTTTCAAGCTAGTCTTGAAGGCCCTCAGTGAGGGAGACAGGTAGATCTCTACAGGTGAGTTGTTCCAGAGGCAAGGATAGGGTTGCCAGACGTCAGGTAAAAGGAGGAATGTCTTCCTTTTTAGCCTAATGTCCTCCATCTGTCAGGCAAAGATGAAAGCTTTAAAATGTTAGGCTTTTGTATATTTTATGTTATAATTTTGGATGTGAGGGGGAGAGGTGGAAGGACCCCCTCCCCCTGTCTTTCCCTGCCCCCCGTTGCCTGCCACCAGCGCTAGAGCGTGGCCCTCGCCCCCTCCCACGGCAGCTTCTCGGCGATCTGCCATGCCCACCCAGCCCACGTGGAGCCCAGAAAGGCAGCGCGAGCAGAGTGCCGCCTGCCAAGCCAGGCAGAAGCAAGCAGCGCCCGAGCGCATCGATGGGAAGGTGAGTGCCCAGACTGTGTGTGTTCAAAGTCCCTTTCAGGGACTCTAACTCCCACACTCCCCAGCCTTGAACGTATGCCTTGGGGGAGGGGAGGCTGCCTCATTCGGTTTTGCCCGGCGCTGCTCTCCCCCTGCCTGCACCGGACCCTTGTTTGGGCATCCAGATTAGCAAGGTTGCCTCTGTGCCAGTGCAGAGTGCAAGTGCCTGGGGGATCCTTCAGCCGGGCCGGGGTAGGTTCAGGTACAATTGGCTGTTTAAATAATATTTTTTGGTATTTTGAAAAAAAAGCTTCAATTGAATTTATTTTTATTTTTTAACACGACTGTTCTTGGTCAGTTCACTAAGAGACATTTATTGGCAGCTATTGTAATAAAATTGTATTGATTGTGGGTTTAATCCGGAACGTTTCAAATGAAACATTCAATAGTCCTCTGTCCTCTTTTTTTGTCTTCCTATGTCCTCCTTTTGGTACCCATGTATCTGGCAATCCTAGGCGAGGGGCCAATGCTGAGAAGGCCCGATTTCTAGTTTTTTTCCACTGGGCCTCTCTTGGCGTTAGGCCCCTTAGCTACCCAGCCTGACTGGAAAGGGTGATACAGGTAGAACTGGGTGGAAGAAGGCACTCTGCCAGGTATCGAGGGCCTAAACCATTAAGGGCTTTGTATGTAATAGTTAGCACCTTGAAATCAATGTGGAAGCAGATAGGTAGCTAGTGTAAGGTGGCAAAGTGGGAAAAATATGGTGAAATATTTTCACCCCTGTCAATAGCCTGGCCTATTCTGGACCATCTGGAGCTTCCACATCAGTCTCAAAGGAAGCCCCACATAGAGAGTGTCACAGTAGTCTATCCTGAGACTGCAAGCACATGGAGCAGCGTGGTGAGTGCCCCCACGTCTAGATAGGGACGCAACTGGGCAATCCCCCAAAAATGTAAATGGGCAGACCAAACCACGGATGCTACCTGGGTCTCCATGATAAGCGTCAAGTCAAGATGGACTCCCAGACTGCGAACCGAATTCTTTGTGGTGAGAGTCACCCCCCAAAAGGGAGGGAGTTCCCCAAACCGCTGACATCAGGGCCACCCACCTGCAGGACCTCCATCTTGTCCGGGTTCAACCTTAGTCCATTTGACTACATCCATTGCAGAATGGCCTCCAGGCAGCACTCAAGGGATGGAACAGCATCCACTGCAAATGGGGGGGGGGGAAAGGAGATGTAGAATTGGGTGTCGTCAGAATATTGGTGACACACAGCTCCACATCCCCAAGATGACCTCCCCCCATGGCCTCATATAGATGTTAGACAGCATTGGGGAGATGATCAAACCCTGAGGGACCCCACAACTGAGGGACCACAGGGCCGATGCATTCTCCCCAACCTGAACTCTGTGGGGACAGCCCTCCAAGAAGGACTGGAGCCAAGCAAGAGCAATCCCCAGTGAGCCTCTCCAGGAGGATACCGTGGTAGAGATATCAAGGAGTACGAGCAAGGACATTTTGCCCCTGTCGACCTCACTAAGCAGGTTTATCCAGCAGGGCAACCAATGTCGTTTCCATGTCGTGGCGCAGCCTGAAGCCAGACTGAAACGATCCAGGGCATCAGTTTCATCCAAGAGAGCCTGAAGCTGGTCAGCCACCACCCTCTCAACTACCTTGCTGAGGAAATAAACAGTTGTGATTGTTTTTAATCACCCATAATCACCAAAGGCTTTAAGAATCCCTGTAGTGTTTTGAATGAGTGCCCAAATTTGGTTATGTAATAGTGGTAAGAAGCAAGGCTGCAATGCACTGTCCCAGTCATTATTATTGCCCCACACCTGACACACCCCACAGCCCCCACTTCTATCAAATTGCAAAGCCAAGCTTTACATATCCAGAGCATGTCAGATCCACTGGGCAGCTTAAAAAATGAAGCTATTCTCCATAGAAGGGCTGTCTTCTAGCAGCAGAGACACTGGACGCCTTGGCAGATGCTCTAACAAGTAGAAGAAAATGGGAGGTTTCACAATGTCATACAGGCAATTCAGCGCTAAACGACGTTATCTCCTCAAGCCCGTGGGACCTGCTTCTAGGGCACCCAGAAGGCATCAGATGCTGATCAGATTTTTACAAGCATGTCTGATGCTACCAATAGCACAGAGGGTGAATGCCTCGAATGGCTCTCTTGGCAAAAGAAAGCTTACTGGAGTTTGAAAATGAAGTCGGAAGAGAGATGGTCTGGCATGATTTCACATATCAGAATGATCATGGGATTAAGAAAGTACAACTTTATGGTCCTGTAGGATTTGGTTTAAAAAATAAAGCTAAGACACTTCGAAGTAGGAAAATTCTTGTCTCTCCTTTCCTTTATATATTCTGGAGCTTAAGATACAACATTTTTACTCCTCATTGTCTTCTAGTAATAACAGGCTGGCTTATTAGGACAGCACTAGATTTCAAGAAGTGTAGCGTGAGCCAAGACTGATCTATTCCTCCTGGCTTTTGCCACTAAAAAAAAATTATTGCACTATGTCTGGAGAGACTTGTAGATGCCCCATAGTCTCTGAGGATAAAGTAAACCTTGATGGTCAGAAAGTGACATTGTGGATCCAGAATCAAGGAGAGGTGACCTCAAATTAGGGATTCATTCCTTGCAAATTCCAATCTGTTCTGACCCAATCTGTTCTGATCCAATCTGTGCCTCCTTGAATAATATACAGATAAGGGTTCACATCCCTCTCCCCCTCCCCCAAGTGCCCTTGAAGCAGTCACTCTCTTTCAGTCCAACCTCTCTCCCAGAAAGGAGGAAGTGGGGAAAAGGTAGGCTGTGAGCACAATTGGGCAAAGGCAGAATAGAAATGTAAATAACTACTTTTAATGTAATATGCTACCCTATTTCACATTCCAGCGCAACAACTGTATGAATGCATATAATGCATGCATTAAAATATTTTTAGAAATGCTCATTTTGAGAGAAAATATATTTTAAATGCATCCTGTGTGGAGAAATATTTTCAAATTCTATGCTAAAATACAGATTTTCACTGCAATTTTTTAAAAAAACCCTCCAGTTTAATGGTGGATAGGACAGAGCAAATATATGAATGAGTACCCACAATCTGGACACAGATCAGAAACAAACTGATCCACCCATCTCTAACCCAAATGCTGATAGTTATTTTGATATATGACCTTCGATGTAGGTTAGAAGGTTGATAAGCCAGAAGCCATTTTTTCCCTTTAGAAAATGAAACTAACCAGGAATTCAATCTTAAATCTTAGAATTGTTTGACCGCAGGGATTTGTGGTCTGAGGTTTTGTTTTAAAACAAAAGCAGCATTAGAGGTTTAATTAAACCTTTTCTTTTGCTGGCCTAGAAACAGGTGGCAAATTTCAGATAAGAACCCGAAGGCATGCTGTAATGTGTTCAGCCTGGAATTGTTTTCACTAGAAGTCATGAAATATGTCAAAAGAATAATTAACTTTCTTTCAGACATTACACAAAGGCTCCCACTGGAGCCTAAAAATCACATTTGTAAGATGAGATAGCTTGTAAGAGAATCTTCGCTATCATTACAAGATAGGCAAACATTTTGACAAGCTTTAGTACTGAGAGTGTTTGAAAAAAGTTCGTGAATTCCTTCATCAAAAGTAATTTTTCTTCAGTTCCAAAATTTTTCTATAGCAAAACGAACTTTCATCTTCTTTTCATTGATCACAGCAAAGCAATAATAATGTTTTTTTTAAAAAAGGTGCTGGCATAGAGAGTTTCAAAGAGTCAGCAATTTCTTATATTAAAATGCAGTTAACTATATTAAAATATTTGCTTTGCTTTAGCTTTTATCTGCAAAGCTATAAAGAATAGTTGTTTCAAATACAGAATGCTGAGTGCACCAAATGGCTTTCCCCCCCTCCTCTCCAACTTCTAATTGTAAAAAGCAATCTGCTTTATTACATTAATGCAATTCATATTCTATATTCTTCTTCATTTGACTGCAGTAGAATAGGTTTTTCCCCCTGTAAAAAGGGAAGACCTACGTACCATGCTGTCTTTGTCACTATATGGTCTTGGACATAGGCTGGAAATCTTACATTTTAGAGTACAACTTTCTCAAACCCTCATACAGCGGGTTATTCTGGGGGTTGTAATAATAAAAAGACATTTCCATGCTTTGGGGTGTGAAACTAGTTGGGTTGTATGTATGTGCATGTGCAGGCGTGCACACTCCCACAACTAGAGATGGGCACGAACCAAACCATGAACCAGAAAAAAAAACACAATGAATCAGGCTACTGCGT
Source organism: Pogona vitticeps (assembly GCF_051106095.1). Classification (NCBI taxonomy): domain Eukaryota; kingdom Metazoa; phylum Chordata; class Lepidosauria; order Squamata; family Agamidae; genus Pogona; species Pogona vitticeps. The sequence goes on along the minus strand of NC_135785.1, from coordinate 84,182,340 downwards.
GGTTCATTTCATGAACCAGTTTGGGGATCCTGTTTTGTCAAAATGAACTATTCCCCCCCCCTCTCAGTGCTTTCTTTTGTTTGGCAAAAGGGGATCCCCTTCCCACTGCCCCGTTCACCTCTGCCTACCCGATCCTGCCGCTGCCTCTGCCTCCTCCATCGCCGTCACCACCATCCTCAGAGGCAGCAGGCGTGGCTCCCCTTCCTGGAGCCAGACCTGCTGCTTCTACGCATGCATCCACACACACACCCAGCTGATAGGCAGGCCCGTGCACAGAGGCATCGGGACTGGCCTTTTTTTTTCTGGGAGTTCATGGTGGTCATCGTTTGTGTTGAGCCATGAACCACGAACCGGCCTGATTCATGATTTTTCCAGTTCATGCCCATCTCTACCCATAACCTTTTAGATCACTTTGTCAAACTGGAGAAATGCCTCCCTGTGGGGAGGGCATAAAGGAATTCCTGAACAGAGGCAGGAAAAGACACAGAAGGAGTTTGTGAAGGTATAAAAGGGGGCATAATGCCAAAAAGTGCTTTATGCCACTATAGGCTAATGATCAAAGCACAAGAGGCATCTCACTCCAACTTCTTGTCATAAAGTCCCCGCTGCCACCACCATTTGGGTCATGAAGCACCTATTATTTTAGTTTTATATATATTCATTGTTTTGGTGGGATATCTGCGTCATGAGATCTATTATCTATCATTTATATCTTTGGGGAGTGGAACTCCCTCATCCAATTTACCTCTCAGCCTCTTAAAAGATTTATATATATTGATTGAACAACAGCACATTTCACCATTTCTTTTCTGATGTTTTCTTTAAGAAGTGCTTTTTACAAATCTCTTTCTCCTGTGCATAGCTATGTGAAGCTTTGGAATGTGAAACTCATTTTTTGCATAATTATAATGTTGAACTGATGGTTCTTGATACTCAGCCTCATATAATGCCATTGCTCTTTCAATGGTATAACACTTTTTATACATAATCTGAGGTAGTGTTCTATAAATGATGTGAAGAAGAATAAAAATCGTAAGGATTAAGATCAGATTTCTGTCCCAGAAGATAAATCTATGTAGCCCTATGTCCTGTTTTATAAAGGATAGTCCTCAGTTTGAAGGTGTCCTCTGTCTAAAGGCCTGACCAGTTCAAAGTCTGGTTCAAAATCAAAGAATGATTAAGAGTAGAGGTTGTGAAGTTGCCCATACACAGCTGGCACTTGAACCACAGATAGCAGACATATGGGTCACAGGGTCACACACATCTGCATATAGGTGAGGTCACCCAAGACATCTTGTTCTTTAATACAAATTGAAATTGGTGCCTCCTTGGTCATTCACTCCCAGTCACAATGCCATACTACTCAAGACCCTAAGAATTCAGACATTCCACCCTAATATCAGTTATTAGGGGAAACATGGCTGTTTGATGATATTCTCTGCAGCTACTATTAAGGACAAACTGTCTTTCCTTTGATTTCTGAGTGAAAAATTGGCAAGAAACTCATATGGTCCCAATAGTTACCTTCAAACTCATAATGCTTACGTTTCTCCTAGGGCATTCATTCTCTACGCTTTAGTCTGCCTCCTTCATCCTTTCATCATCCTTGTGAAGGAGGATATGATGAGAAATGGTGAGAGCCCTTATTTCTGGATAGGTTGTTTTTCAAATTTGAGGCAATACAGTTTTGGAATTCTGCATGCTCAAGAGCCAGATCCAATTCTTAGTCTCCATTAAAAGAGACCCACTGAGAAAAATGTTTTTTTTTACAAGCAATATTTGTGTGAGTTTGATTCATTCAATGGGTCTTCAGTAGTTGAGAATAATAACTGGATATAGTCCTTAATGTGTAGAACTCTAGAGGACACCCTGGCTGAAATCTCCATACAGAGGTGATGTTCATGGTATCTTCTTAAAGCTGTGCTTACAATAACAAAACTGGATCAAAAGTATGACAAAAATCTTTATTTCGCTTTTTTGTTGTTTAGTCGTTAAGTGATGTCTGACTCTTTGTGACCCCATGGGCCAGAGCATGCCAGGTCCTCCTGTCTTCCACTGCCTCCCAGAGTTTGGTCAAATTCATGTTGGTAGCTTTGATGACACTGTACAGCCATCTTGTCCTATGTCATCCCCTTCTCCTCTTCCCTTCACACTTTCCCAACATCACAGTCTTTTCCAGGGAGTCTTCTCGTGAGATGGCCAAAGTATTGGAGCCTCAGTTTCAGGATCTGTCCTTCCAGTGAGCATTTAGAGTTGATTTCCTTCAAAATGAATAAGTTTGTTCTCCTTGCAGTCCACGGGACCCTCCAGCACCACAATTCAAAAGCATCAATTCTTTGGTGGTCAGCCTTCTTTATGGTCCAGCTCTCACTTCCATACATCGCTACTGGAAAAACCATAGCTTTGACTATGCGGACCTTTGTTGACAAGGTGATGTCTCTGCTTTTTAAGATGCTGTCTAGGTTTGTCATTGCTTTCCCCCCAAGAAGCAGGCGTCTTTAATTTCATGGCTGCTGTCACCATCTGCAGTGATCATGGAGCCCAAGAAAGTAAAATCTGTCACTGCCTCCATATCTTCCCCTTCTATTTTCCAGGAAGTGATGGGACCAGTGTCCATGATCTTAGTTTTTTTGATGTTGAGCTTCAGACCATTTTTTGCACTCTCCTCTTTCACCCTCATTAAGAGGTTCTTTAATTCCTCCTCACTTTCTGCCATCAGAGTGATATCATCTGCATATCTAAGGTTGTTGATATTTCTTCTGGCAATCTTAATTCTGGCTTGGGATTCATCCAGTCCAGCCTTTTGCATGATATATTCTGCAAATAAGTTAAATAAGCCGGGGGACAATATACAGCCTTGTTGTACTCCTTTCCCAATTTTGTTCCCTATCCATTTCTAACTGTTGCTTCCTGTCCCACATGTAGATTTCTCAGGAGATAGATAAGGTGGTCAGGCACTCCGGTTTCTTTAAGGACTTGCCATAGTTTGCTGTGGTCCACACAGTCAAAGGCTTTTGCATAGTCAATGAAGCAGAAGTAGATGTTTTTCTGGAACTCTCTGGCTTTCTCTATAATCCAGCACATGCTAGCAATTTGGTCTCTAGTTCCACTGCCCCTTCGAAATCCAGCTTGTACTTTTGGAAGTTCTTGGTGTAGGATTTTGAGTATAACCTTGCTAGTGTGTGAAATGAGTGCAATTGTACAGTAGCTGGAGCATTCTTTGGCACTGCCCTTCTTTGGGATTGGGATGCAGACTGATCTTTTCCAATCCTTTGGCCACTGCTGAGTTTTCCAAATTTGCTGGCATATTGATATTAACAGTGTCATCTTTTAAGGATTTAAATAGTTCCACTGGAATGCCATCACTTCCACTGGCCTTGTTGTTAGACAAGCATTCTAAGGCCCACTGGACTTCACTCTCCAGGATGTCTTGCTCAAGGTCAGCAACCACACTATCTGGGTTGTCCAGGACATCCAGATCTTTCTGGTATAGTTCCTCTGTGTATTCTTGCCACCTCTTCTTGATGTATTCTGCTTCTGTTAGATTCCTCCCATTTTTGTCCTTTATCATGTCCATCTTTGCACAAAAGGTTCCTTTAATATCTCCAGTTTTCTTGAACAGATATCTGATTTTTCTCTTTCTATTATTTTTCTCTATATCATTGCACTGTTCATTTAAGACGGCCCTCTTGTCTCTTCTTGCTATTCTTTGGAAGTCAGCATTCAATTTTCTGTAACTTTCCCTGTCTCCCTTGAATTTTGTTTCCCTTCTCTTCTCTGCTATTTGTAAGGCTTCGTTGGACAGCCACTTTGCTTTCTTGCATTTCCTTTTCTTTGGGATGGTTTTTGTTGCTGCCTCCTGTACAATGTTACGAGCCTCCATCCATAGTTCTTCAGGCACTCTGTCCACCAAATCTAGTTCCTTAAATCTGTTCTTCACTTCCACTGTGTACTCATATTGGATTTGGTCTAGATTATACCCGGCTAGACCAGTGGTTTTTCCTACTTTCTTCAGTTTAAGCCTGAATTTTGCTATAAGAAGCTGATGATCAGAGCCACAATCAGCTCCAGGTCTTGTTTTTGCTGACTGCATTGAGCTTCTCCATCTTTGGCTGCAGAGAACATAATCAATCTGATTTCGGTATTGCCCATCTGGTGATGTCCATGTGTAGCGTCGCCTCTTGTGTTGTTGGAAAAGAGTTTGTGAGGACCAGCTTGTTCTCTTGACAAAACTCTATTAGCCTTTGCCCTGCTCCGTTTTGAACTCCAAGGCCAAACTTCCCTGTTGTTCCTTTTATCTCTTGACTCCCTACTTTTGCATTCCAGTCCCCTATAATGAGAAGAATATCTTTCTTTGGTGTCAGTTCTAGAAGGTGTTGTAAATCTTCATAAAAAACTGATCAATTTCTGCCTCTTCAGCATTAGTGGTTGGTGCAAAACTTGGATTACTGCGATGTTGAAAGATCTGCCTTGGATTCGTATTGAAATCATTCTATTATTTCACTTAGCAGTTAGTTAAAATTAAAGTTTAATAATGTGGAAAAGTGACCATTGACATTATTGGAATTGAACACTCCCATTTTGAATGAGTACAGCACTGAGCCAACTGATTTCCTCCTTCCTTTCCAGAACTGAGCAAAACTGGTGTTCTGTTTCCTTCACACTTCCTAATCAAGGGTAGCAGAAAAGAGCACCAAGAGGAGCTATATGGACTTAAGCACAGGTTATTTGTGATCAGAGGAGGAAGACACTGTACTGTAAGCCCTATAGCTGCATGGAGGGCTGTAAATGTTCCTGATGATTGCTTCCTTTGGGGCTAATCATAGGTCATTATACCCAGCAGGCAGCCTTTTTCAGTCATTTGGAGTAGTAAAAATATATATCCAGAAACAATTTTAAGGAAGTCTAATTACTTTCAGTAGACAAGCTAAATAGTTCCAAGGATGGGAACTTTTGTCAATTTTGTCTTCTGAGTTTGCATTTAAAAACAAAAAACAAAAACCTCATGTTCTTTTGGACCAGAAGATGAAGTTTGCAAATTTAATCAGTATAGTAGTGCTCCGCATAGCGATGATAATCTGTTCCGGAAAAATCGTCACTATCCGGATTCGTCGCTATGGGAAAAGAAAAAGCCCACAGGAATGCATTAAAACCCGTTTAATGCGTTCCTATGGGCAAAAAACTCACCGTTATGCGAAAATCCTCCATACGGCCACCATTTTCGCTGCCCGGTATGTGAGGAATGGGCACGAAAACACAGCGGGCGGCCTTTATTTTTCCTGGTGGCCATTTTGGAACCGCCGATCAGCTGTTTTTAAAACATCACTATGCGAAAATTGGTAAGCGAAACAGCTTACCAATCGTTGCAAAGCGATTTTTTGCCATTAAAAAATCACAATGCTCTCGCGTTTGCGATCGCAAAAAACAAATCGCTATGCGGATTCGTCGTTAAACAGGGCGCTTGGTAAACGAGGCACCACTGTACTCTGTAAGCAAACTGAAATGAATATATGTTAAAGATGAGAAGCCTTGCAGAAAAAAAGGTGACAATCCAAATTCAGCACACATGTGTTGAATGCACAGATTCTAACACAGAATTAAACACTCAAAGCCCTCAGCTTTGGCAGGTTTATCTGTTCTGATTCCTCTTATATGCATATTGGTTTAATCTCAGTTTTTTCCATCTTGCCTATGAATACGTATGAGAGTTTCAGTAAACTCCTCTATCAAAACAAATTAAAATGTAATCCTCTGCTTTGCTTTTCTGTTCCCAACAAAAAGAATAAGATCTAAAAGTATGTAAGTTTGGCTAAATTACACTTTTACTTTGCCTCTCTTTTTCTTTTCTTTTTGCATTAGTCTGAGAGTTAAGAATAAACCTGATTTTTTAAAGCTATTCCTTTTCCCCCACTTCTCAGATATATTCTAAACTGTTTTCATTATTTTACACATCCCAATGCACATTGCCTACTATTCACGTCTGCATTTTTGTGAAACAAAAATATATGACTGTTGTTCCATTCAAAAGATTTGTAATTTATTCCCCCCGGCATCATGCTCAGTTTTTGTCTGGACGAGATAAACTCATCCCTAAGTCTGTTCTTTTCACATATAATACTTATTTAAGAAATACATTCAGCATGGCAGGGGAAAGCTTTTGTGCTTAAAATGAACTGTTCCTATTTTTAATGGTTTTGATGATAACAGTTGCGAACTCATATGCAGCATTCTAGGCACTTACAGTGGTGCTTTGATTTACAACCATAATCCATTCCAGAAGATGGACATAACTCGAAATGGTCGTAAGTCGAAGCACCATTTCTCATAGGAATTCACTGAAATGCAATTAATCAGTTTCGGCCGAAGAAAAAATCACGCACACACAAAAAATCACTGTAAGACTCATTGGAAACGTGGTTAATCCCTTCTGGCCAAAGGGGGGGGGAAGAAAAGCAATCACGCATGCAAGACCCATTGTAAATGCACAGAAAACAAACAGCAGATTGGAAATGCACAGAGAACAAAGGAGCAGGTCGGAAATGCAAAGAAAACAAAGGAAAAAAGCAAGGGAAGCATGCAGGACCAATCAGAAATGGAGAAGAAAACCCCCAAAAGCAACCAAACCCCCAAGACCCATCGGAAATGGGGGGAAAATCCCAAAAAGCAATTAAATCCCCCAAGACCCATCGAAAATAGGGGAAAAAACCCAGAAAACAAATAACCCCCCAAGACCTATCAGAAATGGGAAAAAACACTCCAACAAACAAACCCCCAAGACCCATCACAGCACAGAAACATAACCCCCCAGCTCAAAACTGTGCTGTAAAAACATCCAGAACAGTTTTTAAAAAGCAGAAAACAGCACCTTACCTTACAAGGCAGCCAGAAGCCTCCCTGCAAACACACACACTCACTCAGAAGCAGAAGCTAGGCAGTCCCAAGCCTCCTCCAATCGCATACTCTCTAACTGCTGGGGGAAAGAGCTACAAACAAGCAGCCTCGTCGCCACTTACAGTTAGAAATTTGAATTTCCTGCTTTCCCCCCTGCCTTTTTCTGTTTGTAAGTAGAAGCAAAATTCTGCCGCCAGAGCTGGTCGTAACTCGAAATAGTCATAAGTAGTAATGTTCTTAAGTTGAGGCACCACTTTATTAGTTGTGGGGAAATTAATTTTTTGGAAATATGTCAGACAGCACAAACACACCCCTTGCAAGAAAGGCTGAGCCCTTCCTTCCTTCTTTCCTTCCTTCCTTCTTTCCTTCCTTCCTTCCTTTTTTTCTCTCTGTCTCCATCTTTCTCACCTGTGGTGGGGCAGATAACTCTTGTAGAAAGTTTTGAAATTAGGCTGAAGGCCACTGGTTGCCTACCACTGTTTCAATAAAAACCACCAGAGGCCAAGATCTTCTCCACACACTTCACATGCTATCCCACCAATGAACGAAGGTTATCTTTCCAAGAATTCTCTTTCACCTACCAGCTGGCCAGCCAGCTGTTTCTCCCCTACCATGCAATCTGTGTCTGTATTTGTCTTAACTTGATGCTCTGGCAATTTCACATCAAAACAGCACACAAGACCACGCATCGAGCTTTGGGTGTAGAATGTCACTTGGTTCTCAGAGTTGGAGGTCTCCATTATCATTTCTTTCTGCACTGCTCAACTCTGTCTGGAACCTTGGGACATTTCAAACATGGAAAGTGACATGGAGAGAAGATGTGTACCTGGCAAAATTTGCCTCCTCTCTTTTTTCTTAGCAGAACCTGTGCAGGACCAAAGGAGTACGGTAGCTTCTGACTGGAACAAGTCAGACCTGACCTCCAAAACTTAAGGAGGCATTAGGCAGCATTAGTACCTGCTTGAAGTACAAGCTGCAGCAGCTGTTCACTCTTCCATGAATTGAAGAGTCCCTTCCATAAATTGAAGTCTTCCGTCATCAAACAGAAGAGTACCTTCATCAAACTGATCCATATAATTTGGGTATTGTTTGATGGAGATTCACATCAGCAGTCCAAGGAAATGACTGGGAATCTACTGTGAAGTTAAAGTTTCTGAGGATTACAATACTAAAGCAAATGATCTAAGCCCCAAAATTGGTATCTGACCCTCTTTACTCTTTCTCTCATACATCACCCTGTAATTACTAGTAAACAGGTCAGGAAATGGTCCCTAAGGAGTGCAACAAACGTAGAAATGGCAATATCTTTGTATGTATTCTTACCCTTAGTCATAGTCTAGTTATTTCCTATTCTTTTAGTAATTAAATAAGACCTTTCCTGCAGCATAAGAATTTTTAGATTTTCATTTCTAAACCATTTCTACGAATTAATATGGAACAAATGTGTTATTGTTCCACTTTAATGGAACTTAATGACATCTGTATTTTAAATATGTATGAGCAAGTGGTGGAGCAGCTTGAAAGTTGTGACTCCAAAGGAATAAATTCTTTATTAAACCAATGCGAGGCTTGTCATGGAAAAATGAGTAATACAGAAGGCATACATATTGACACATGTATTTAGGCTGTCGAATTTACAGGCATGAGTGACACAAAAACTGTTCAGCAGAAACAAATCGACATTTATGAAGTCAGATATGTAACCGCTATCCACTTTGTATTTACACATCAGTTGTTCATTTGCAAATGTGTCACTGGTATCTTGATGCCTGTCTGTGTTTCAGTCTACACACCCATGTATGTCAAACAATTAAATGGCTAACATGTATTATAATCAAACCCCAATCATTTAAACAGGGTGGGTAACTTGTCACCCTTCAAATGCTGACCAGTACTGCTGAAGTTGTAGGCAATGGGCGTCTAGACAGCTGCAAGTGATCCACCCCTGATTTCAGTTTTCTGTGACACCAAACTGTGTACATCAAAACAACAGCTAAGTACGAACTTGGTTGTGTACACACACAAACACAAACATCTGAGGTCCTTCTTCCTGGGGGGAAATTATACAAACTGATATAAACTGGACCATTTATATACAAACTGGATCATTTCCCTATGGCACATTCTGGGACTAGTGTTCCCTTGTGCTTTTTCAACATCCCCTTAATTATTCTAATACTCTATGTATTCAAAATTTCACATCTTGACAGCCACGTCCCCAACAGAGTAATCTGTGCAAGACCATCATTGAAGGCCTTGCCTTAACTACTCAGTGCTTTAGAGTTTTAAGCATGTGGTTATATTCAGTGATAAAACTCCCCCTCCCTTGAAATGTTAAGCTAAAACAGATGTGGAGAACATTTGTTCCTCCAGATGTTTTGGCCTCTTATTAGCCCACCCAGCAGGGCCAACGGCGAGGGCTTATGGTCGTCGTCCTTTAGTCGTTTAGTCGTGTCTGACTCTTCATGACCCCATGGACCAGAGCACGCCAGGCCCTCCTATCTTCCACTGCCTCCCGGAGTTGTGTCAAATTCATGTTGGTTGCTTCGCAGACACTGTCCAGCCATCTCATCCTCTGTCGTCCCCTTCTCCTCTTGCCACCACACTTTCCTAACATCAAGGTCTTTTCCAAGGAGTCTTTTCTTCTCATGAGATGGCCAAAGTATTGGAGCCTCAGCTTCAGGATCTGTCCTTCCAGTGAGCACTCAGGGTTGATTTCCTTTAGAATTGATAGGTTTGTTCTCCTTGCAGTCCAGGGGACTCTCAAGAGTCTCCTCCAGCACCACAATTCAAAGGCATCAATTCTTCGGCGGTCTGCTTTCTTTATGGTCCAGCTCTCACTTCCATACATCATGACAGGAAAAACCATGGCTTTGACTATTTGGACTTTTGTTGACAAGGTCATGTCTCTGCTTTTTAAGGTGCTGTCTAGGTTTGTCATCGCTTTCCTCCCAAGAAACAGGCAACTTTTAATTTCGTGGCTGCTGTCTCCATCTGCAGTGATCATGGAGCCCAAGAAAGTAAAATCTGTCACTGCCTCCATATCTTCCCCTTCGATTTGCCAGGAAGTGATGGGACCAGTGGCCATGATCTTAGTTTTTTTGATGTTGAGTTTCATACTGTTTTTTGCACTCTCCTCTTTCACCCTCATTACAAGTTCTTTAATTCCTCCTCACTTTCTGCCATCAGAGTGGTATCATCTTCATATCGGAGGTTGTTGATATTTCTTCCGGCAATCTTAATTCCGCCTTGGGATTCCTCCAGTCCCGCCTTCCGCATGATGTATTCTGCATATAATTTAAATAAGCTGGGGGACAATATACAGCCTTGTCATGCTCCTTTCCCAATTTTGAACCAATCAGTTGTTCCATATCCAGTTCTAACTGTTGCTTCCTGTCCCACATATAGGTTTCTCAGGAGATAGATAAGGTGGTCAGGCACTCCCATTTCGTTAAGGACTTGCCATAGTTTGCTGTGGCCCACACAGTCAAAGGCTTTTGCATAGTCAATGGAGCAGAAGTAGATGTTTTTCTGGAACTCTCTGGCTTTCTCTATAATCCAGCGCATGTTAGCAATTTGGTCTCTAGTTCCTCTGCCTCTTCGGAATCCAGCTTGTACTTCTGGGAGTTCTCGGTCCACATACTGCTGAAGCCTACCTTGCAGGATTTTGAGTATAACCTTGCTAGTGTGTGAAATGAGTGCAATTGTAGAGTAGCTGGAGCATTCTTTGGCACTGCCTTTCTTTGGGATTGGGATGTAGACTGATCTTTTCCAATCCTCTGGCCACTGCTGAGTTTTCCAAACTTGCTGGCATATTGAATGTAGCACCTTAAGAGCATCATCTTTTAAGATTTTAAATAGTTCAACTGGAATGCCCTCACCTCCACTGGCCTTGTTGTTAGCCATGCTTTCTAAGGCCCACTTGACTTCACTCTCCAGGATGTCTGGCTCAAGGTCAGCAACTACATTGTCTGGGTTGTCCGGGATATCCAAATCTTTCTGGTATAATTCCTCTGTGTATTCTTGCCACCTCTTCTTGATGTCTTCTGCTTCTGTTAGGTCCCTCCCATTTTTGTCCTTTATCATGCCCATCTTTGCACAAAATGTTCCTCTAATATCTCCAATTTTCCTGAACAGATCTCTGGTTTTTCCTTTTCTGTTATTTTCCTCTATTTCTTTGCATTGTTCATTTAAGAAGGCCCTCTTGTCTACCATAAGACCGAGGGCTTATGGTAGCCATAGTCTAAAACATCCAAAGAGCCAGATATTCTCCACTCCTGGTTTAGGGCCTTCTGAGACTGCTCTACCAATAGGCAGATGAAGCTACCTCACAGACCAATTGCTGGGGAGTGGGGGCAGATCTTGTGGCTGTTGCTAAGTCAGGTCCACTGAAATTTGTGTGCAAAATAAATTTGTGCTATTTCATCCCACCCAAAATAGCCTGCTGCTATCAGGTGTGGTAAGAGGACTTTTTCCACTTGCCAGCAGTGAAGGCAGGATCAGCTTCCAGTCCACTTTTCCATGGAAAAGAATGGAAATGTCATCTTGTCCTTTGCCTCATATTGCAGAATGCCTGGGGACAGCCCTGTTCAAAAACAGTTTCATGTTTCTCTCAGCTGGTGTCAAGAAGTTGGTTTTAGCTGCGACTTTGTGACAATTTTAATTTATTGGCAGCCGTCTTGAGATTGATTTGATGAGAAAGCGATTAATGATTTAACATCTACGTATCAGACCACCCATCAACCAGTCAATTGAATTTAAATCAGTATTATGTGCATCCAAGCAAATGTGCTTCAGATTCGTTTGACAGCATGCAAAAGACTTTGCAACCTTCAGCTCTTCAGATAAAGAGGGAGAAAAGTTATATAAACTGACAGTAAGAATGAAAGAGAGTGATATTTCTGACATACTCTTTCCTCTGAGAGAGTTCCATTATTGAGCACTCTTGCACATACAGAGTCTGACTTGCTGTCACCATTTCACATTAATGTCTGTCCTTCACAACCTGCAAACAAGCAAGCCAAATGGAAGTAGCTAGTCATATAGCAACCCAGCAGTCCCTTGTTTCTGCTGTGCCGAGGCTAAGGAAGCAGGGAAATCAGGACACCTGGAGCTTCCGCTCTGGGACTGAAACCAAAGGATTTTTCAAGTACTTGGCCAGCTGTAAAAAATATGTCAGAAGGAGTTTTCAACTTTGAGGAACAGTTTGCCAAGATAGCAGAGGCAAAGAACAGAAAAGCAGAAGTCAGGCAAATGCCTGTACCCAGGCATTTTAGTGCCCAGGATTTTGCTGCCCTATTGGTTATGCCTGGGTCAAGTCAGACCAGCATATGCAGGGAGATGATGATTATGGGGAGGAATATCTGGTTTGGAGTATGCCATCGTGGCCATATTGGTTGTGTACTGAGCCCACCTGTTTAGTGTTTCCTTCGGCCCAGGAAGGAGAGACTAGACATTGAATACCTGATCAGGGTGGCTGAGTTAGCCTCATTCTGATTTCTGCACCCTCTAAACTTTTACAGCTTAGTTCAAAGCCCAGGTTGTCTTGTCTTATCTACAGCAGTGTGTCTCACACATAGATGATTTTGTTCTAGTTAGTGTAATTGGTGAATTTCAGTCTGGGAGTTGTAACTAGAGATCAGTTTTTCTGAAGAATATAGCCGATTCGTTATATATTCATCGATCCGTATTTGTAAATTTTTAAATCAGGACAAATATGGCTTGACAAATATTTCCTTGGTTTTATTTGTTGATCCGTTCATATTCTTCTATATCAGTTACCCTTTTTGGGGGCATCTCTGAGCTAGCTGGCACCAATTCAAAGCTCTGGTCAATCAGGACAGAGATCCTGGATTGGCATGTCTGGCAGCCAATAGCGCTGCTGAAAGGTGTATCTACTTTTACAGACACTTCATATAAGCTTTTCCCATCCAGCCGTTCCCCACTTCTGTTCATGCTCTCTGGAGTGAGAAGTTGCTGTTCGCTGGCTTGCTGGTGCTCTTGCGGTTTTGCTTTTGTGGCAGCCCTTCCTAGTAGTCAAAAACAGCTTACTTGACTAAATACTTGACTCATGGAGGCTTGTGTTTCATATGCCACCTTCGTGGCAAACACCACCCTCTTGCTCATCGATGTTGAAGATTTCTGTCACTACACACCCAATGGGCAAGGCCTACTTTGCTGCCAGTTGCCTCGTAGTACAATGCTTTGCTGCTGCCCACTACCGCAGTGCCTGATGGGGCAACACACTCTGCTTTCAGTCTCATGCCAACTCAGTAGGTAGGCAGAAATTGGAACAAACTACCCAAACGAATTAGATCAGCTCACCGACGGCCCTGCGGATTAACTGCTGTAGTAGCAACGCGGCTGGGCTCTGCCCCACCCAAAGCCTGTCTGTGCATCACCCGAACGTGCCAAGAGGACCATCTAACCCTTTTGGCTGGCACACCCACAGCCAGTCCTGGCACCCCCGAACAAGCAAAGAGAGCCATCCAGCTCTCCAGACTGAGCAGTAAGAAAAATGAATAAATAGCTGCTCTTGTACAACTAAAGTGTACAAGAGCAAAGTGTTGGGTGACACCCATAATGTGCCAAGACAGAGGACTGTCCGGCCATGTTAGCACACCCAGAGCCAGGCTCTGCCCCATCCAAGCCTGTCCAGGAGTCACCCCATTGCCCAATCACCCAGCTTCAGACAGCAGAGCTGGTCTGGTTTTCAACCCGAGCATCTTTCTTTCTTTGAAGGTTGTCAGAAAGTCTAATTAGACGTTGGTGGATAGGTGAGTCTCCTAGGTCAGGCTCTGCCCCACCCAAAGCCTGTCTGTTTCCGCACGTTCCCTGTGCCAAAGAGAGCCTATCTCAGCCCCACCCAAAGCCTGTCCAGGAGTCACCCCATTGCCCCATTGCCCAGCTTCCGATGGCAGAGCTCGTCTGGTTTTCAACCCATTCTAAGGGGGCCGGCCTCTCTAAGCCCCACCCCAAACCTCCGAGGTCTATCTTTATCATATCCGGGTGGTCTCAGCAGCCAAGTTGCAAGCAATCTCCAGCTTTCCAGTCCTAAATGAGCATCTTTGTCGCTCCATCGCCTGGCTTCAGATTGCAGAGCTGATCTGTTTCCAACTGCTCCGTGGCCCTGTGGATTAACTGCTCTTAGTAGCACCAACCCTGTTCATCTGCTGGTGCTGCTGGTGCTGTTGGAAGTTGCAAGCAACCTCAGTTGCCTCCTGGGGGCACAAACCTTTCCTTTGTAGGCAAATCTGATGTGGCTGAAGAAGACCAGAGTCTGATCTGCTGCCTTTTTGCCTCAGTGCCCCAATGGGGCAAAACACAGTACTTTGCTGCTGCCAACTACCTCAGTGCCCGATGGGGCCAAAAGAGCCTGTTTTCCTGCTGCCAACTTCCTCAGTGCCTGACCGAGCAAAAAGCCTGTGTGCTGCCAAATACCTCCTTGCCTCCCGTCCTCCTGAGGGCAAACTCTACTTCACTGGCAAATGTAATGTTATGCTGAGCTGAAGACAAACTCTAAGCCTCATGCATGCCTCTGGCAAAGGGACCTCTCATTCTGCTGGGGCTAAATATAACTCCCTCAATGACATGGGCTTCTGTGCCGTGTGGTAAAGTCTCCAGGGGAACCCAATTTGTGGATGAATAACGCAGAGGTCCGATATCCAGTCTTCACCAAAGTTGGCAGGCATGTTGGGAAAAGACATAGGAAGCTCTGTAGTGATCCTCGAGTCTCTAAGTATCTGGGGTGAGCTTTCCTGGGGGGTCCTATTTGTGACTACATAACTTGGGGGTCCGTGATCCAATGTTCTCCAAACTTTCAGGAGTTGTAGAAAAATGTCAGAGGAAGCATCCCCACAAATCTGGTGTCCCTAGGTCATCAGAGGCCAGTGTTATAGCCATTTAAAGTGCAGATGAATCAATGGATCGATTCATCGAAGAATATTCTTATTCGTTGATTAATTAATCTTGACAAATAAGGGATCAAAACAAATTGCCTTTTTAAAAATTCAGCCCCATCTCTAGTTGTAACTAGAAGCATGAAAAGGAGCTGGAAAGAAGAGGCAGTTGATAATAGGAAAGTGTCACAAATGGGATGGAATGAGTTTGTTAAAGAAGGCATCAGCATGAGCAGTTTAGCATGAAAAAGAAAATACACGGTTTGTTTTCCTAACCTATGTTCTCCAGGCATGCTGAATGTACTAGAAACAAGTGACAATTAAGCTATGGATAATACTGCAGTTACAACAAAGACATGTATTGATGAATGAATCCCTTTAAATCCAATTAGACTTGTATAGAAGATGGTTCCTATCTACTTACATCCCACAATACTTTGATGGGCATCATCAAACCTTTAAATGTTATTTAATAAAGAGGCTGCCTGTCTTAAGCCTTCTTTTCCCTTTCCTCCATATCATTCCTAGTTGAAAGCAGTATATCCTATAAGCAAGATATTTAGAAATGCCTGTTTAATGATACATTAAATGAAAAAATTTAAGGGCTGCCACTGCAATGAAGTCTTGAAATACAGAAGGCTCGGGCTGGTGGGGAGGGAGTAGGCAGATTTAAAATTTACTTCTACAAATGTAACTACTAGTGATGCTAAATGCAGACTTTTTTGTTGTTGCCTCAGTTAAAAGCAGTTAGTTCATTTTGGATGGGCTATAACATCGGTATGTATATGCTGTGTGAGGGCACACAGAATGTTTTTGTGTTCCAAACAATTTCCCCCCTTGCAACACAGTAAGAATTGTTACGAGGGACGTGATGGTGCTGTGGGTTAAACCGCAGAGGCCTCTAGCTGCAAGGTCAGAAGACCTGCAGTCGTAAGATCAAATCCACACAAAGAGTGAGCCCCTGTCACTTGTCCCAGCTCCCGCCAACCTAGCAGTTCGAAAGCATGCAAAATGCAAAATGCGAGTAGATAAATAGGTACCACCACGGTGGGAAGGTAACGGCGTTCCATGTCTGGTCGCGCTGGCCACTGGCCACGTGACCACGGAAGATTGTCTTCGGACAAACGCTAGCTCTATGGGTTGGAAACTGAGATGATGAGCATCACCCCCTAGAGTCGGACACGACTGGACAAATTGTCAAGGGGAACTTTTACCTTACCTAAGAATTGTTACACTGGGACTTGGTGACTCCAGGTGAAACTCTCAACTGAGCCACAGAAGTCATGGGATCATCTCTGGCAAGTCACTCTTAGCCTGACCTAGTACATCAGGTTGTTAGGAGGCTGAAGTATGAAGAGCGACAGTCATGTACTATATGCTGCCTCGAGCTAACTAAAAGAAAAGTGGATGTGGCAATACAGACCTTGTATAAGTACTCTTGTTTAAGTATTAAGTTGTCTGGTAATAAGTAGGGCCAAAGGGATGTGTGAAAAATGACTGACAAGTATTGAATACCTGGTAGAGAGTATATTTGCATGTGGTTGATGATTGGGGGAGAGTGAGAATGAGTGGTGCTGTGAGTGAGCTGAAAAGAGACAGAGCAGGGTTTGCCCCAGGAAGGATGCTTTAAGGATGATAGCTGGCATGTGATCTCTGTTACAGAGTTTTCAATGAAAGTTGTGAACAGATCAACAGCAAACTAACAGACTGCTTGACTTCAACAGATTAAAAAAAGGGGATCCCTCAGCAGAGAGGTGGGGATCTTTTTGATTTCAGAAGCGGGAAGGAATGATTGATTACTGATGGATAGATTGACAGGTACCCCAGCCCAGAAAGGCCCATCCCAGTAGCACACATCAAAGTCAACATGTGAGGTCGTAAAAATTCCAAAATCTCATAGTACTTATTCAGGAATAATTTGTTTCTGTATACTCATCATGTGTAGGAAATCCCTCGCAATGTGACATAAAAAGACACAACCTGGAGAAGGGTAATACTAGGATTTAATCCATGCAGGCTGCCTTCACGGAAAGGGAACATTCTGAATTTGTCCAAATTTCAACAGTTTCTTTCTCCCCAATGTCATAGACATGAAACAAAGTCTAAATACAGAGAGCAGCTATGTCCCCCAAACAGAATGATTCTTAGGGGCTATCAACCAGACTAGACCCAGCCTTACCATCGGGGGAGCAATGCAGCTAGTCCAGGCAATGAACCTGAGATGCGTCATTAATGGATTGTAAATGCTTGCTGTCATGAGTTCAGCTGAAGATCCAGAACCTGAAGGGTTAACTGTAGCTGAGGAGAATGCTGAGTGATTAGAAGCAGACAGCTGAATCGCCACCAGATTCTCCTCCCCCAGTAGCCAGGGTAAGGGCTAGGCTTCAGCAAAGACTTATGACGCAAAGGTCAGAGGATTGCCTGAATGCTGCCCACAGAAACATCCGGTCAGCTAGTCCTGAGTTTTGACAGGATAAAAAGGCTTCCAGCAGTTCAATGACTGTTTTGCTATATAATCAGCTCCCAGCAACAAGTCAATTCCTCTGGCTTGCACCCATGCTCCTGCTCATCTTGGACCTTGTCTTCTGGACCTTTGGCTTCGGACTCTGACTACGGTTTGTGTTTTGGCTCTAGCATTTCGATATCTGTTTTGCATCTAGTGGGCTTCTGATATTGGACTGGTTTATTGGACCTTTGCCTGTTAAAACCCCTGGAAACGTGACACTTGTTTCAATTCTTTTTTTTTTTCCTTTCTGTTTCCAGAGGGTGGGGTTGGCAACAGTGCTTGTATGATTTGCTGCTTCATGTGCCAAAAGAACTTGACAGGCCCAGGATACATGAAACCTTTACATGCCCACTATCCACTCCAGTTATTGGTAGTGAACTGAGGGGTAGGTCTCTAAGGCCTCCCTGTTTATAATGCCAGGGGAATAGTTTTCTGTTTATCCTTGAAAAATAACATTAGGGAAAAGATTGGTTGTAGTCCTTATTTGACAATCAAGACCATGTGAATACTTAGATCAGCATGACCTGATCATGTGGGGGACATACATGCCATCACATGTTACCTGTGTTGCATTTTGATTACTTTAACATCCATTCTTCTGTAAACAATTCAAAAATGATTACTTTCAAAGTTATATCAACTCAAACCACTCAAATGCTATTGTTTTCTCCCAATTGAAAGAAATCTATTCCTTACACCGCTCTGCAGTGTATTATGGAAACAATCATTTATGTTATTGTTCAGAGAGTGTTTGAACGGAATAGTCTGCTTTGTTGAAAAACACAAAACATTCCTGTATCTATGAAGCATAGATACAGATAAATTGGGCTTACCTGAGTCCAATTTCTATGTCAAAGTTAGGTCCCTTGTACCTTTTCCCAGTATTGTAGCAGTTACCATGCCTTTGGTTTAAATGGCACTCACAGGAAACGAGTCAGCCTGTGTAGCCTTGGACAAGTTCCTGAGGCCAAGGATGGCCTCAGAAGAAGGGAGCAGTAAACCACTTCTGAGTACTCTGTATCTAGAAAGTTCTAGAAAGACACTGCTATGTTGGAATCGACTTAATAGCATATTATTGTTATGGTACCTCAGTGTACAGCTCAGTGAGTTAGGTCTCTGACTGTGGTGTCAGAGGTTAGGAGTTTGATTCCCCACTGGAGAAGAGCCAGTCTGTATGGCTTGGGATGAGCTGTATGGTCCTAGAGTGCCCCCCCCCCCCCCCGAAGAAAGGACTGGCAAGCCATTTCCAAGCAAGAGATTATTATCAAAGCTTGAAAAGCTTCAGAAACAACTTGGTGGCTTTTGTCATCATCATCATTTACTCTACAAAGAAGATACAGATGAAAATCAGTCATGCCAAGAGGCCCTCAGAGAGACCCTTTCTTCTAGTTCGGCTTCCATACATCACCTTTCCAACACAGTTATCCCGTTCAGTTCCGTGCAGTACGGAAAGAAGCTCGTTTGATGCATGAGGGGGCAAGAGAAGTGGGGCCCCACTGTTGCCCACTTGTTCCTTGCTGCTTCTCATTGCCAACAACACCCTGCCCATGTTATGAAAGAGCACTTACAGGAAGAGGGAAAGGAAGAAGAGGAGGAAGAGGCGTAACAGTATATGTTTCTTCAAAAGAATTTACCGGTAGTTATTTCTTAGAAACAGGAAAGAAAGTATACTTCATCCAGAGCCACAACCACTCCATTCATCTGAAGCAGTGCGCTCAGACACATGAAAGCTTATGAACAACAAAAACTAGTCAGTCTTACAACTGCTACATGAATATTTCTGGTATAGATGGTTGTACCAAACTAACAAGAAAGCAAATATATTTGCAAAGGCTTTCACGGCCAGGATCTAATGGTTGTTGTGGGGTTTTCGGGCTCCTTGGCTGTGTTCTGAAGGTTGTTCTTCCTAACGTTTCACGAGTCTCTGTGGCCGGCATCTTCAGGGGAGAGCACTTTGTGTTGTCCTCTGAAGATGCCGGTCATAGAGACTGGCGAAATGTTAGGAAGAACAACCTTCAGAACACGGCCAAAGAGCCTGAAAAACCCACAACAACCAAGAAAGCAAATAGTTACTGTTTAACAGCTAACTATAGCAGTAAAGATTGTTGAAGCTTAGAATTATATGTGCTACTAATTACTTTTAAAAATTAACTTTTCAGGGTATGGTGGGGTGTTTGTGTGTAGTGGGGTCTGAGAGGAAGTGATTCCACCTCCCTTCCCACCATGATCCTCACTGAGCATTGGCTGTTAATTCTTCTTAAAAGTAAATAAAATTTAAATGCAAGTGTCAGGTCTGTTTTAGCCCTGGAAGTCTTGTAGGTCAAATTAGGTTGCAGGTTACAGAGTACTGGCTGACATCTCAGGGAACTGCCAGCCAGGGACACAAATCTCAGGATGAAAGACTCTGCAGGAAGATTTCTTATTAAAGTCATCTTTGCAGTCCAAGAGGATTCCCCTCCTCTCTCTCCCAGAACTCAGTTATGACATAAATATATGACTAACTTCTCCCCCAAAAATCTCACAGTTGTCTTTTTTATCGATGCAAGGAGTACAGAACTGTCTCCTGTGGGTATATCTGAAGTTACGTTTTAAACAGAATCAATATGTGGGCACAGTACATTATGAAATTGCCTGGAAAAGCAGGTCAAACCTTCAGTGTATTTATATTGTTTTGCAAGATAATATTTTTAAATGGATTGTCCAAGGTCAATAGATTCTTTTTAGTCAAACAGAAGTCATGAGTTACAATTTTTTTGGAACAATAAATTACTTGCTGTAATTCTTCAGACTGACAATAAACTTTATAATTGGCCAATACAGAACCTTCACATGACCGAGATGTGCTTATGGCTGAACAAACTAATCCTTGAGAACCTATTCTCCAAATGAAATGTTCAGCTCCCAATAATCTGCTAAAAACAGCAACAGATAGAGAAGAAAAGCACTCAAAGCTGCTAAAATTCCAGGCAGGCAGAAATGCCTTCTAGGTTTACTATGTGTGTTGGGTTGAGTGTGTGTGTGCAAGTGTGTGCGTGTACACCCATGTACTGGACAAAGCTGTCTTTTTTGCCCTTAAAATTTTGCAAATTTGGAAGAATTCTGCCCTAAACAAATGAAAACAAAATGTTTACCTATCCTTAGGAGTGGGCAGATCTGGTAGTTTCCACTTTCTCTCCCATTTCAGGTGATGCAAACTCGGTAAAACTGAAATTACATTTTCACAAATCTTTATTTTTTTTTACTCATTTCAAACTCAGCAGGTGGCCATTTTCTGAAAAGCAGCTTTGTGTTTTCATGTGCAATATAGAATTGCCAGTTTATCCCAATTTTTTTTTAGCATTGGTGTAATGCTCCATGAGGGAAATGTAAAGACTAGGTTAAAGTTTCCCAGTGGGACACTCTCCAGATGTGTTGGAAGACAATTCTGGTGAATAGATTTGTAATCACCACATCTGGCAGACACCATCTTGGAGAAACCCAGCCTAGCCTTTTGAAATAATAGCTTTCTAGCTTCTGGCAAGAGGGCAACAAGTCTTGCTTTCAGACAGAAGCAAAGCAAAGAAGAAGCCTAGCTTCTATCAGGCTTTTGAGTTATTAAACAACGCAGATACTGAGTTCTGGATTTCAATGGCACTGGGGGATGGGGGTGGAAACATCTAGCTGTGAGACCACTGAAGGCAGGTTAGGAATTCCATAACAGATGTGTCATCTGTTCAGAGTGTGGGTTTCGAATCTGGAAGGTCTCCTCTGGAGGATGCTAACTAGCAGGTCTTCCGAGCGCTCAGAGGAGGCTCAGGCCATCTCACATTGTGAGGTTCTCTCGCTGTCTGAGAAAAGAGGCAAAATATTTTATACTAAAGAATGACATATAATTTTTTTTTCCACACACCCTTGGTTGAGGTGACCCCCCCCCCAATGAGGTGAGGTTCAAGCTTTGAGTTCTTGCGGCTTCCCCTCATAAAGGTGTGCTTACTGACTAGCACCTCTAAACTTAGCATCCCTGGAGAGTTTTCTCAGCCTTTTGTTTCTTTATGCTTTTTTAGAAATGGTAAACAATAAATCAGAAAATATGCATGTGACATTTAAAGAACAGGAAAACAAAAAGTAACAGGAGGCCCTCCCGAAACATGTGGTGAGGGAAAAAAGGGGGAAATGGGAGTTGAATCAGTGATAGAACTGCAGGTAGGTACCCCTGTCGTCCAGACTGCAAAATGGGGAAAGAGGTGAAGAATCTGCTGTGACTTTTAAAAAAGATTATGCCTTAGAAAACTGAAAATGAATAACTCATCTTTCTCCCACTGTTATATCCATTTGAGCCATGCTGGGTTTTTCTAAAATGCTTGCCACCCATATACCCTATTTCATTTTTTTTTTACTAGCTTTGCCAGTATTTTTATTTGTGCTCATAACATTCAGCCTCACCATGACCTTCCTGACTGCCAGGCTTACATTGGTTCACAAGGTCAAATCACACACATAACAAGTTGTTTATTTGTTTGTTTGTTTGTTTGTTTGTTATCATTTCTATGCTGCATTTCTTCTGTAAAGGGAATCAAGGCAGCTCGCAATAGTTAAAATACAAGTCTGTTAAAATGTATGTATGTACCATATTTTTTGTGTGTACAGTATAATACACCCCCACATATAAGATGCCCCCCTTTCTAACCCAGAATTTCTTTCTTCAGAAGAAAGTGGAGAGGGAAGGCAGGAATCGCTTTGATGATTCGTGCTTTCCCCCTCCACTTTCTTCCAAAGAAAGTGCTTTCCCCCTCTGCTTTCCTTACAAGAAAGTGCTTTCTGGCAAGGGAAGTGGAGGAAGAAAGCATTTGTTGTGAGGAAAATGGAGGGGGAAAGCTTTGAATCCTGCTTTCCCCCTCCACTTTCTTCACAAGGGGGAAAGCAGGGATCAAAGGGGTTTCATCCCTCCCCCTCCTCACTTCTGTGTATAAGATGACCCCAAATTTTTAATCTAAATATTTTAGAGAAAAGTGTCATCTTATACACAGAAAAATACAGGATGGATGGATGGATGGATGGATGGATGGATGGATGGATGGATGGATGGATGGATGGATGGATGGATGGATTTGTTTGTTTATTTGTCTTCTATACATCCCATTTGGATACTAGACTACTCTGGGTGGTTTACATGTTAGACAAATAAAACATACACAATACCAACATCATAATACAAAATAAAAATAAAAATAAAACAGCCAACAATTTAAATAAAATAGTTTAAATAATATAATCAGAGTGGTACCGATTTACCAGATGGGCGGGATATAAATCAAATTAACAACAACAACAACAACAACAACAACAACAACAACAACAACAACAACAACAACAACAACAACAACAACAACAACAACAACAACGTATGCAGCAAGATAGCAGAATTGATAGTATAAATGTTGAGACCACTCACTGTAATTAGGTGTTGTAATTACAATGTTGTAAGGTCTGGGAAGACCTGCCAGAAAAGCCACGTTTTTAAAACGGCACAATAAGTTATTCAATTAAAAACAATGACACATGGAATAGTATAAAAATACAGTAATAATCTAAACATACTATTTTAAGAACTTTTTTAATAGCATACTTTTTTTAAAAAAAATACCATATCCAAGAACTCAGGGAGAGTCCAGCTTAAATGCCAAATGCAGTCAAAATGGCTGTTTAAAAAGAGCCACCTTTTTATGTTCCTGTAAATACAAGAGGGAGGTGTTAAAGAATAAGAGTGCATAGGGAATAATTTAGCATAGCACCAGTTTGACCATAATGTATCTGTTTTTATTTAAACACTTGGTCCTTCTTCTCCACCTCTACACTTTTAAAAGAAACGTTAACTAGTACTGACTGAGGGGGGTAGTGCATTCTCCATTTACCACACACTTTACATCAAGTTGGACACAGAAGAATTCAAATCACAGTGATTACACAATGCAAAGCTGAGTGCAGGACAGCCTGTTGTGAAATCGTATTTTTGGGCAGGAAATTGTCTTTTTGTTGTTGTCTTTGTTCAGCTAATGGTTTAAATTTGCTCTGGTCAGTTTGAGAACATTTTTCTTCACTTTCTGCCAGTGTGATTGCCTGATCTGATGCCAATGGGTGCTTTATAGGGCTGTCAGTTTTCAGCCAAGCACCCCTTACATCCAAAAAAGTATTTCTTTTCTCTTCTGTCACTTTAAGGCATCAGTTCAGCATTGGTCCACAGCATCACTAGGGCACATAGGAGAACAATAAAAAGAAAGAGAATTGGAAATTGCCAATTAGCACCTTGTTAGCACCTTAAGGAAGCTTCTGCTATTGGAGCTCAAGGTAAACCAAGCTCTCTGCCTCTGCTGACGCCTGCAAAGTATAATCTGAATAGCTATACAGTGAAAATCAGATTCCCAAGGGTGCAAATCGCAGTAGATCAAACCATCTTTTCTCTATTGTATAGTCACATCTTCAGTTTCCCCCTTCAATGCAGGTTTCAGTTTGGAACAGGGCTGCATATTCTTACTCTTGAGTTATATACTATATGTATATATCCTCCTGCTCTGTTTCTTCTTAGCTCTGTTTCAAAGTAATAGATGAGAATCGCAGAGTTCAATGTCACTAAGCCAGATCCAGCTAATCCCACTGCACCAGGAAAGGCCACCAATCCTGTACCTACAGAGGAAACAATCTCTCAGTTTCAATTTTGTTGCCTTTCTCTGAATCCCACCTGTATTTTCTTCTCATCCTTTCCTTTTTACAGGGTTGCAATTTAAGACTTTTTTCTAAAAAAAACAAAAAAAAAACAATTGAAATACACTTGTATGCACTTCTTCTCCACTGGCTAAAGGGTGCTTACGGATTCCCCTCCCCAACTGTGTGCAAAATAATTAGCATTTTAAAAATGTGTCCATTATTGTATGTTTGCACTTTCTTCCTTCCAAAGATGTCATAACCTCATCAATGCATGAATTCTCCAGGCAAGCTATGTGGAATGTGAAGCTTGAAGGTTCAAAATGTTGTGTTCATTGAGACGGCTGAATCTTTTCCATATCAAATGCTGGCACACAGGCCACAATATTCTCTGATCTCTCAGGAGTTGCTCTGCATCTCTGCTCTCAGAGGACACAAGCCAGCATCATTGGACAAACTTGGAGTTTGCTACCTTCACCAAAAATGAAGGGCAAAGGGCAGGTTTCAGATATATGACATTATCTTGCAAAAATGGGAGGAAAGGAGAGCAAACACCTCTTAAAGACAGGAAGGGGCAAACATTTGGCCCTTGGTCCACCATTCTTTAACTGGATTCCTTGCACTGCCAGACTACATGATCTTTCAGGTCACTTACAATTATGTCCGTCTATACTTCTATTAGCTGGTTGTATACCTCAAACTCCCAACCTCTGCAAAGCCAGAGGTTGAGAGTTTGATTGCCCACTGTATCTCAAAAGAGAAGAGCCATCTTGTGTGGCCTTGGGCAGGCTGCATAGTCCTCGGATGCTCCCTCAGAAGAAGGGTTCTATCTGACAAACTGACCACTTCATATGTTTAACAAAAAGACAGAAACTGAGCACCTCAGGAAGAACATCTTGTGCTTCAAAAGGTCTCAGGCTCAAATGTTTTCAATATCATTGCTTAAGCAGTACCATTTCATGGTGCACGCATGGTATATTTTAGATCTGTAGGCAGGGTTGCCACAGCAACATAATAAAGGAAATATTAACATAATAAAGGGTTCTGGGAAGGAAGGCGACACATGTGGTTTTTTAAATACATTTTCCGAAGTCTTCCTTCATTTTGACACAAATCTCCATTTCCTTCCTTGTACTAGAAGTTAGTAACTAGTTCTGTCAGATGTTTACTGTTCATGCCCCCGCCACAATAAATATTTATTGCTAGAGCTGCAGACTAAGGAAACACATAAGGGGTCAGAAGGCCCAAAGACTTGCTGATCCTAGGTAGTACAATAGACAGTCTCAGGCCTAGGAAAGTGGGTAAGAGAGGGAGAGAGAAGGAAGAGCAATAAAAGGGCCATAAGGGGAAGCTGTGCCTGCAAGTATAACAACAGCAACACTTGGGAAGCAAAGCACAAAAGCAACATCCATTCGTCTTCCAGGTATCTAATCTTCCCAAAGTGAGGCACACATCAGCCTGTCCAAGTTTCTTGCCTTTCTCCACCCAAACCCCAGAGAACATCTTCTGAACCTGGATTTATGCCCTGCAGAATGTCCCTTCAGACTCTCAGCAAAAATGAGCAAAGAGAGCAGCTGATGTGTGCCCCCTTTTGTTACATGAGGATCTTGGTTGTTCAGAGTCATGTGTTGTCCCGTCTGGAATGTTACCTTCTGAGGTCAGTAGGAAATGAATGAGGGCTTGTGCCAGGGAAAAGTTTCCTGTCCCCAAAAATGTTTGTCTTGATCAAGCTCTGAGAGCTAGAGGAAAGGTTTTGAGAGGCATTCAGGACATCTGCCTCGTAAGCCTATTTCTATCTTAGCCGGGTTGTAATTTCTTGGCTGTGAAGTCTTGGCAGCCACTTTGCTTTACTGTGCACATTTGTGGGAGACACAGTTATAAAAGTTGCATAAGAAAGACTTTAAATCAATGTGACAAGTGCTCTTTTAGTTTAACTGGATGAATAGATCACTTATGTGGAAGATTTACAGTCTGTATCAAAACCACACTTGCAAATTATGCCCAGTCAATGACCTCTTTTTAAAGAAGGTAATCAGTGATTTGTGCCATTGATGGTTACCCTCCTTTTTTTTGAGGGGCTATATAAAGATCCCCAAACTCTGCTTTATTCCCAGTTCTTCCGATAAGAAAATGCACTCTTTAAATGAAATGCATAAATTGTCTTGTGTAAATGAAATTCATAAAAGTATTTTGTAAATGGAACATGTTGATAAGAAATATATACTGTATTTGCTGGCGTACAAGACTACTTTTTTGCCCTGAAAAACATGCCTCCAAGTGGGGAGGTCATCTTATACGCCGGGTGCACTTCAGTTGGGATAGACATAGCTGCCCATAGTGGCCTTCCGATGCTCGCCCGGTGGCCATAGTAGCCTCACAATGCCTGCCCATCTCATTCTACATACCGTCCAGTATTGCGCGGTATCCAGCGCGGCCACGGCGAGCATCAGCAGCGAGACAGGGGTGCCAGCCTTTTCGACCTGACCAGCCCATTCTGCTCGGTGGGAAGCAGCAGTGCTCCGGCCCGCCCCTTGTCTACACAGAGCTCACACATGTGCACTTGCGCACTAGTGCTGGTAACAGGGAGATGCAGGGGCGGGCCGAAGGTGTTGCGGTCACACTGCGGCCATACAATGGTGACAATGAATAGCACCTTTTATTTGGTGTGTGGAAGGTGTGCGGAAGAGGGGGTAGTTTTATACGGTGAGTATATAACAAACTATATTTTGAATGGAAAGGTCGGGGGGGGTCGTCTTATATGCCCAGTCATCTTATACGCTGGCAAATACGGTAAATAGAATGCAATGAAACACAGGCGACATACTGAGGCCTGTGAACAGCCCTAAGTATAATTAATGCAGAATAAATTCCACTAAACCAAGAGGGACTTATATTAGCATAAATGTGTCTAGGAGTGTACCAAAGTTTCTAAAATAGATAAGCAGACACATAATGATTACATATGTCAAGCTGATTCTGGTTTATGGCGGCCCTTACTCAGAAGTGGTCTACCACTCTCTTCTTTTGAGGGCATTCTGGGACTGTCCCCAAAGCTTTACAGGCTGGCTCTTCTGGGACAAACAATGAGGAACTCCCAGCCTCTGCTACCCAACTCAGTGAGCTATTCAGTCAGCATGCATATCATATACATACTTTAAAAAATTCTTTAAAAACCCATTTGTGCAGTTCAAGAATTCAAGTGTGTAATGAGCCTTAAAGATCCATATGACTGAGAGGCTGAATTAGAGATGTTTGTTTGGGGGCCAAGTGGACCACTTTGACGCCTTCAGAGTTGAACTCAGGGGTTTCTGGGTGGCCAGGGACACAGTATTTATTGAATACCTATTTATTAGAATATGTATTTATTTATTTATTTGCTTATTTAGTGGGAAAAATCTGTGTATAATAAAACTGTGCTGCTCAGATTTGTGCAATTTAAGGGGGAGGTGTACATGAAATGTTTCTGCCTGCAAATATCATCTCAGTACAATATTCAATCTTGACTCACTGAAGCTATTTAAAGATTCTGTCAAATACAATAGAACAACACACAGGGAAAAGTTATTTAGCACTGAGAAGAGAGAAATCTTCTGTGTAGATTTATTTATCTATAAGGAGCCAGTCAGTTGCTAACCTCCAAGTGATACTCGGAAAGATGAGATTTTTTTTCCACATCCCTACCAGAGGAAAATTTGTCCCAAAGTTTAGGTGAACAGTTAGTTGATTATCTAGGTTTCCAGGGGACTAGTCGCATATTACATTAAGTAATGCCTAGGTAAGGTAAAGGTTCCCCTTGACAATTTTTGTCCAGTTGTGTTCAACTCTAGGGGGCGGTGCTCATCCCCGTTTCCAAGCCATAGAGCCAGCATTTTGTCCGAAGACAATCTTCCGTGGTCACACGGCCAGTGTGACTTAGACACAGAACGCTGTTACCTTCCCACTGAGGTGGTCCCTATTGATCTACTTGCATTTGCATGCTTTCGAACCGCTAGGTTGGCGGGAGCTGGGACAAGCAATGGGAGCTCACGCTGTCGCGTGGATTCGATCTTACGACTGCTGGTCTTCTGACCCTGCAGCACAGGCTTCTGCGGTTTAGCCCACAGCGCCACCACGTCCCTTTTGCCTAGGTAGTGTAAGCCAGAAATATTGGGGTTCTTTACAAATTAGTGCAGCTCCTTACTAAGCCTTGATGACAGTCTGAATAGAAGGAGCAAAGGAGAAGAAAAAAATTACATACGGAACATTGTTCCTGATTTAAATAATGGTTCTATGAAGAAGTAAGAATAAGAACCAATGTTGTACTTTGAAGGAAATATACAGACTGGGGAATTCCACAGTTTTTGGACAAATGTAGAAAATGGATTGAACCAAGAACATTGGTGCAACTCCAGATCAATCTCAGGGTAAAAAAAAAAAGAGCTGCTTGTTACCTGTGGGATAGAGCAGCATGAGGTTAGGACATGCTTAACCAACGATGGCCAGTGATTTGAACTGAAGATTTGAAATTCAAAAGACTTCACTGCTGGTGTCAAAATAGAAGGTGAGTGGCAGCTGAACTCCCCAGTAAAGCTCACAATCTCCCCTGGACAGTCAAATCATTTGAGGCACTAAGGAGAGCTCAGATGGGGATCACTGCATACTAGAGATCCTCTGGTAAACACTCCATCAGCCATTTTGCATAGGTGTATGGTGGGTTGAAGGACGTGTGCTGTCACTGCTAGATACTAGGATTCTCATTCTAGAGCTTTCTTTTTTTTTTCTTAGCTTAGGTCTTGGTCACACAAGGGAAAGGTTCTCTAGATATCCCCCAGTTAGTTCATTGGTGTTTTTTTTTTTCCGGCCACACAATGCAAAGTCAAGATCAAAACATTTCTTGTGCATGACCTGCCCTGCTTCTTTTCAGAATCAAAGTCAGGAAGGTGGCCATAATTTCTGCAGCGCACATATTAATTTTTTTAAAAAATTTCCTGGCTGGTACATATATTGGTAAAAGTGTCATCATAGTGGAGGGGGGTGTCACCAGTACTGCCACACAGATTTATCTTTTGTTTGTTTGTTTGTTTGTTTTTACAGCCTGTGGGTGCATGTTTACACATCTGCCTAGGTCAGTGGTTCTTAACGTGGGCGATAATGCCCCCCAGGGGGCGATTTCATTTTTCAGGGGGGCGGTAGAACGAAAAGGGGCGGCGTGGGGGCGCTGGAGCAGAAGGGGGCGGTAGGGGGGCGCTGGAGCAAGCCAAACCTGTGAAGATGGCTGCAGCCTTTTTACAGTGTGAATGGATATATATTTTCCTCCAATTTTAATTTAGTTTCAGACTTTTTGTCTTGAAATTTTTAGTTCCTGCATTTGTTTTTATGCCCTTTTTATATTTCTTTTTGCGTCTTAAAATTCACTTGCAACTAAATCATTACATGTTACTTTTTGGGGGGCATTTCATTTTCTTGGAATTTAATATTGTTTTCAGGGGTCACTGGATTTAAGTGCCTCAAATAAATAAATAAATAAATAAATAAATAAATAAATAAATAAATAAATAAATAAATAAATAAAAATATATCACCGCGGGGAGGGGGGCGATGATAACTTCCTCAATGGCTCAAGGGGGCGTTTCTTTCAAAAAGGTTAAGAACCACTGGCCTAGGTAGTGGCTGTTGCCCTTACTGCTGAGTGTGTGACATAGACACCGGTTCAGTGTTCATTGTGTGCAATGCAAGTCTGCAGGAGCAGCCAGCGCAACAGAGGACACTTTGCCAAACACAAGCCCCTTCCTGATATATCAATGTATTGATATGTATATATTTAAATATATATATAAATTTAAATTGTCACTTGAAGCAAGAGAGAAAATTAACTGGTACCATTGTATAGCTGGCCATAACGATTCAGATAGGTTAAAAATAACTGGTACCACTAAAAGTTGCTGGGACACTCACCCTGATATATATATACACCACATGACTGTGAATCAGTGCAACAGAGATATGGAAAGCATTGGAAGAACTAGAGAACATTTTCCTCATGTGGTCAGGCCCTTAGTTAACTTACGTAGTTAAAGCAAAGCAAAAGCAAAGTGTGCTGCTTATATACCGCCCCATAGTGCTTCAATCACTCTCTGGGCGGTTTGCAGGTTAATTATGCAGGCTACACATCCCCCCCCCCCCCCGTGAGCTGGGTACTCATTTTACCGACCTCGGAAGGATAGAAGGCTGAGTCAACCTTGAGCCGGCTACCTGGGATTGAACTCCAGGTCGTGAGCACAGTTTTAGTTGCAATACAGCAGTTTAAGCACTGTGCCACGAGGCTCTATGTGTACAAAGTTTAGCAGCAGTAGTAAGTGAGACTGTGGATGAATACCTGTGCTCCTCTTTCATGGGGTTTGATTAGCAAGGCCAGAATTGGTGCACAAGGGCCTCTCTGCTTTCCTTTTTTGTGTGGCGCATAGCCCTGCTGGCCTTTGTGCAAATGGTAGAAGAGTGTCTGTGGCAGTGTGAGTTCAAGTGGGGTGAGGGCTATCCAGTGCTATCAATTTTTGATAACAGTGGGTAGCCCCCTCTCCCAATTGACTCATAACGATTTGAATTTTCCCCATTAGCAGGAATTAGGTTTTCAATGGAGATTCAGAAAAAGCAAATACTGACCTGGATCTGGGCAAGGATTGGGTTAGAGTATCACCAGAAAGGTCAGAGGATGGGTTGGGCACCATTGGGTGTTCCCTGATTTGGGTACACAGGAGGTAGGAGGGCCTAGTACAAATCTGGCCATGCCTTTTTCAAGTATTTTGGAAAGGAAAATTTTGCTCAAAGCAAGTCTCCCCTTGCCCCAACTGAATGAAGAGGCACTCATATTGAACACAGGTGCCTTTTCTGTTTTATTGCTATGGTAATTACTCCGGTAATATTTGAAATGACAATCTCATATCTCATGAACCAGATGCTCCGTAATTATACTGCCACATAAAGTAGAACTAGCTATCTCACCATGAACTTTCTACACACTCAAAAACCAACTCCTTAATTTTCATTGTTTTTACGGTAAAGAAAAATAAATCAATAAACCAGGAGAAATAAAGCAGTGAATGTAAAATCTGCAGAGGAAAGTCTGGCATATCTCAGTGTGCAGTTGCTGGCTAGCAAGTAGCCTGGAGGGGCACTGATGATGCTGGCAGGGT
Source organism: Pogona vitticeps (assembly GCF_051106095.1). Classification (NCBI taxonomy): domain Eukaryota; kingdom Metazoa; phylum Chordata; class Lepidosauria; order Squamata; family Agamidae; genus Pogona; species Pogona vitticeps. Next base: position 84,151,198 of record NC_135785.1, on the reverse strand, counting down.
GTACCAACTAATCAACAATTGTGCAATTGCCTGTTCTTTTTTGTTATACCCCTTGCCTGCACAAAAATATCCTGACGGTTCTTTGAAAGGATAGGATTTCTCTCCTCTCTCAGTCATCCCAGTATACTTCCTCCAAAATGAACAACTTCCTCTATTGCCAACAGAGGAGAAGGAATTTCATGGGAATGAGTCTTGTGGACTGAGAAGGGGAGGGCGAGAGATGGAGCTTGAAGAAGAAGGTGCAGTAAGAGGACTAGACAATTGCTTAAGACTTTCTTGAGAGCAAGCCCACTGAACACCTTAAAACATCCTTCTGAGTAAAAATAATTGTGGAGGGGGGGCTTCTTCCCATGGTGGTGGAATGAGGCACCCTCTTCTCCTGCATGTATTGTAGGCCACATGGAGTAAACACATATAGAGTCACATGGTTACACTACTAGTACAACTTTGCTTTTTCATCATGTATCTCTTGGGCTGCTGTTTTATTTTTCCTTACAATAAAACAGTAAAACTTAAGGAGCTGATTTCAGGGTATGTAACAAGTGCAAGGAGGGACAAATAACAAAGCCTTTCAAAGGAGCTTACAATAAGGATGGTCAGGATGAAAATGCCAAGTTATGTAATGGAACAAATGTCTATTAGGTCATAAAAAAGAGCACTGAGAAGTCAGAAAAGAAGTTCGTTGAGCAATCCAATAGCATGTTACTGGGAAGTCACAGGAATATAGAGCTAGAAGACCAACTGAGAAAACACTGTACTGTTGTTGTTGTGTTCAATGGCAAAACATTGTCTTACACCAGGGATCTCCAAAGTACAGCCAGCAGGCCACATCCGGCTCACCTGGCCTTTTTATCTGGCCTGTCCGTGCGTGCGGATGTGCATGTGGGTGGGAGTACATTCCTTCAGCCCCTGAAAGGATCACAAATATATTATGTGGCCCTCCATGTGAAAAGTTAGAAAACCTCTGCTCTAAATGACAGCTAAAATCGAGGAAAAGATTTCTGCACACATCTCTAGATACTAAACCAGAACAGACTAAGCTAAACCTATGAAGAACAAAAACAACACACCTTGTCATATGGATGAATGCTAAAGAATGCCTTCCCTCACCTGGACCATCTGGAGGTCACTTGGATAAACTTCAAACAATGTAGGAAGATCAACGAATAATCAAGTAAAATGGGGTTACTTGGATACAGGAAAATCTTTCTGTAAATGTGGAGAAATTGAATCAATGCAGTATTTCTGTGCATGCAGTTTATGCCACACTACGTGCACTAAGGAAGGTCTAGTAATTGGCCAAGATAATGCTATTGATGTAGCCCAATTCTGGACAAAAACAGCCTAATTATCTTAACATTTTAATTTGTCTTTAATTTTACCTAGAGTTCATATATGTCCATAACTTTACACTGTACAACACTCTGATACTTATAAAGAAAGGTGGCAAAGCAGGGCCAAAGACCCAATTAGCACCACCTACAGATGACTTGTAATTATAATCAGACAAAGGATCTGGAGAGAAAAGTAAAAGAGAGTAAAAAGAGAAAAAGAGAGAAAAGGAAAGAAAAAAAGAAAAGAAAAAAGGGGAGCTAATTATAAAGTACCTACTAAATTACAGCTGCAAAAAGACCATAATCTACCTAAGACTGCAATCCATAAATTATGTTCCTGTAATATACTCCCCAGATTACTACTCATAAGTAGTGAGCTTACTCAACAGAAGATTAAAGGTACTCTTTCTTCACTATACTGTAGAGAATCCTCCAAGATTTGATATATTCTCTTGTGCACTCCACCCATGTCACATAAATCAGAATCAATTTGCCCAAAACTAAAAAAGATTGCTACGAGCAACACAATTTGCAGACACTGCCTGAAAAAGGCAGACTTGGCTTTTGGGGCAGGGACTATTATACATCTCAAGTTCGGAGAGTGAGGATGAATCTACACCTCAATATATCACTGAAATTGCACTGGATTTAGCATAGTTCCAATTGTTTTTTTTAAATATATATATATATATATATATATATATAGCTTCATGACATAAAGCTAAGTGGGTTTAATTTCTATTTGCACACCAGTCCAGAGGTTCTTTATTTTACATTGCCTTTCAAAGATGACTTTTTGATCCATTGGCAAAGTCAACGGATTCTGTATGTAGGGGTAACAAGGAAGACAAGCAAGAACAGAGACGGTTAATCCCATTTATTCAATCTGATTTAAAGTGTGGTGTAGTTCCCTGCCAGGAAACAAACAGGATTCAACAAAGCTTTCCCATGAACACAAAGAGATCAACACAAAAGCTACATGATGTGATTTAATACGAGAAAACACTGAGATAAAATGTGGATTATTCAGCCAATGGAGTTGGAGCCTCACCTGCAGCCATTTAGGAAAATATCTTCCCAAGGCTCTTTCTGGTAGAGCCTTGTTCTCTTTCTTAGTTGAGTTGTTCATAGATGCTTTCTCTCTCCAGGGCTTAGGGGTGGCTTTGCCTTACTGCCAACGACCCCTCATCTGCAGAAGTGGATCCTCTGGCATCCTACTGAAGGGCTCAGGCTTTCCCTTGGCTTCCAGCAACTGTGGAGCGTGGGCGGATTACTAGCGAGTGGCTCAAGTTATTCCTCTGCAGATCTTTCTAGCTGAACGTGTCTTGCTCAAGCTCTTTGTTGGATTCCCCCAGATGGAACATGGCAACTCCCAAGATGGCAGGCACTGGTCTCATTCAAAAGATGCATTCAGCCTGGCTCGGATTCCTCACTGGATTCCATCTGGAAAGGATTTCAGGAGCATCCATATTTATCACAGTAGTTACCTATTTGAAGAACAAGATGAAGTGACAGTTTCAAACTATTAATTTCTAGAAGATTTATTTCCTTTTTGCAGTTTAAATAACATGGGCAGGATCCTGTCCCATTCTTCTCCATGCTGCTATCACACATTCTAAGAATGAAGTGATCAAATTGGGATGAATAATTCAAGAGGTTAAGGAGGAAATGCATTAAAAAGGGAAATAGTAGAGAAAAGTGATGTTGAGGCATAATTGTTCACAACAATACATTTCAAACAGTGATGATTCTCTAGCTTTTACCCTTCTGTCCAATCCAAAAAGAGACAAATTGGTGCATTGTTTATTTAGCTTTTAATTTTGCAGGTAAAATGAACATTTTAACATGCAGGTCTAATCAGAAAGATGCTAATTAAGAGAGAACTCTAAAACAGTTTCTCAGTAGATGTGTGCACAGATGGCCACTTATTTTGACCTCATTCACTCACATGAGTATTGAACCTGCTAATACATTTCTCTGAAATCTGGGTCACAATGTCCATGATTATGGGACAACTGACTGATGTTATGTGTGTCACCCTAACTGGGAAACCAGTTTCATAACAGCAGCTAGCAAATCAGGGCAGCATTTTACAGAGTACCTAGACATATGGAAACTTCCACCTTTGTGCACTTGAATATCTTGTTTGCCCTCAATAATCCTTAAACCACCTCCAGATTTTGCTTCAAGAGTTGCTCAAACCTATCTGGAACAATGAGATGGAAATGAGCAGCATCATTGAGTTTCTCATCTGCAGAGTGACAACACCACCACTCAAACCTTTCAACAATTTTTTCTCATGATTCCCTGTAGATATTTAAAAGTGCAGGGAACAAGACTGAATTGTACAGCACCACATAAAGGGATGGGCACAAACTGGAGCCATAATTCCTGAGCTGGAAACTGATTCTCTGAGAAGGATCATTACCATGGTTAGCATGTACCCTTTAAGCCCAATCTAGGTAGAAGATCCAGAAGGATTCAATGGCTGATGGCACTGAAATATTCAAAGAAGTCCACTCCCCTATCCATTTCCCAAGCATAATTTATCTACCAAGACAACTAATGCTGTTTTCTTCCCAAGACTGGATTGGTGGGTCAAACAAAATTAAGGAGCATGCAAATTCCCTACAATTAGCCATGAGAGATACAAAGGTTAGGGAATGCATGTGTTATGATAAATGGATGGGGTTTTTAGCATGTCTTTTAATGAGGCACAAACTCCATTATCTAGTTTGACCCTGATACTAGACTGGAATGACCACAAACATAGGAAGCTGCCTTAAACTGAGTCATTCATGAATCCATCATGGTAACTATTGTTAGGAATTATACCAGAAAGATCTGGATGTCCCGGACAACCCAGAGTGTGGTTGCTGACCTTGAGCCAGACATCCTGGAGAGTGAAGTCAAGTGGGCTTTAGAAAGCATGGCTAACAACAAGGCCAGTGGAGGTGAGGGCATTCCATTTGAACTATTTAAAATCTTAAAAGATAATGCTGTTAAGGTGCTACACTCAATATGCCAGCCAGTTTGGAAAAATCAACAGTGGCCGGAGGACTGGAAAAGATCAGTCTACATCCCAATCTCAAAGAAGGGCAGTGCCAAACAACGCTCCAACTACCATACAATTGCACTCATTTCACATGCTAACAAGGTTATGCTCAAAATCCTCCAAGGTAGGCTTCAGCAGTATGTGGACCGAGAACTCCCAGAAGTACAAGCTGGATTTCGAAGGGGAAGAGGAACTAGAGACCAAATTGCTAACATGTGTTGGATTATGGAGAAAGCCAGAGTTCCAGAAATATATCTACTTCTGCTTTGACTATGCAAAATCGTTTGACTGTGTGGACCACAGCAAACTATGGCAAATCTTTAAAGAAATGGGAGTGCCTGACCACCTTATATATCTCCTGAGAAATCTATATATGGGACAGGAAGCAACAGTTAGAACTGGATATGGAACAACTGATTGGTTAAAAATGGGGAAAGAGTATGACAAGGCTGTTTATTGTCTCCCTGCTTATTTAACTTATATGCAGAATAATAATAATAATAATAATAATAATAATAATAATAATAATAATAATAATAATAATAATAATAATAATAATTTATTGTCATTGTAAGTATATACACATACAACGAAATTCACAGACACCCAGAGACCAGACACATGCACACACATAAAATTCCCAAACACTCCCCACCCACTAAAAGTCCCCCACTAAAAATACAAACATCTACACCGCAGGCCAAGTTACACAGTCCAACTAATTATTCACTACTGGTGGTCTTTAAGCTCATTATTAATTGCAATTATAGCTCTGGGATAAAAACTATTGAGAAAACGTGTGGTCCGAGTCTTAATTGTTCTATATCTTCTGCCAGATGGTAACAGTTCAAAAAAGTTATAAGCAGGATGGGAAGAGTCTCTCAGGATGCTATGTGATTTCCTTAGACAGCGGGATGTGAAGATGTCATCCAGGGTTGGTAGCTGGAGCCCGATGATATTCTGGGCAATTTTAATGGTTCTCTGTAGAGCTTTTTTGTCCGCTACAGAGCTACTCCCAAACCATGCCAGAATGCCATAGGTTAGGACACTCTCAATGGTGCTACGATAGTATGACAGAAGCAAATGCTGAGATAAATTTAACTTGCCGAGCATTCTCAGGAAATACAGCCTCTTCTGTGCCTTCTTCATTAGCATGTTGGCATTTATAGTCCATGAGAGGTCCTCTGAGATGTAAGTACCCAGAAATTTAAAACTACCAACTCTCTCCACTTCCTCACCGTTTATGTACAGTGGTAAATGTACATATCTCTTCCTCCTAAAATCAATTATGAGTTCTTTAGTTTTTTTGATGTTAAGTGTGAGATGATTTTCTTTACACCAAAGTATCAACCTTTGTACTTCCTTTCTATAAGCAGACTCATTGTTCTTATTTATGAGCCCCACCACTGTCGTGTCATCCGCAAATTTAATAATTGCATTGGTGTTATACAGTGGGGTGCAATCATGTGTGTACAGGGAATAGAGGAAGGGACTTAGCACGCAGCCCTGGGGAGCTCCTGTACTTAGTACCAGGGTAGAAGAATGGTGAGATCCCATCCTTACTGACTGTGGCCTATCTGTCAGAAAATCCTTTATCCACATGCATATCTCCTGAGGTAATCCCAGGTTGATCATTTTAAAAAACAACCTATTTGGTAGAATGGTATTAAAAGCAGAGCTATAATCCACAAACAACAGCCTCGCATAAGTTCCCTGATGTTCTAAGTGGCTCAATACAGTATGGAGTACAATGGACACAGCATCATCAGTAGATCTATTTTTCCTGTATGCAAATTGCCATGGGTCCAAAGAAGGTGGAAGACTAGCCTTAATGTAATCCAGCACCAATCTCTCAAAACATTTCATAACAACAGATGTTAAAGCTACTGGTCTGTAATCATTGAGAGATACCACAGCTGACTGCTTGGGGACTGGCACTATAATAGATGTCTTCAGGCAAGTGGGGACTGAACACTGCAACAAGGATAGATTGAAAATATCCGTAAAAACTCCAGCTAATTCTGCAGCACAGCCCCTAATAACTCGTCCCATGATTCCATCTGGTCCAGCTGCCTTTCGAACATTAATATTCTGGAAAGCGCGTCTCACATCTGAAATCTGCAGTACTAGTGGTTGTCTGTTGATGGTAGATTCTAGTGATGTATTATAGACAGTAGGTGCTGGAATAATGGTTGTTCCTGTTTCCACCTCAAAACGGCTGAAAAATTGATTTAACTGCTCAGCCAAAAAATCACTGCTGCTACACAGACTGTTTTTGTTACTTCGACCAGTGATTTGTCTTAGGCCGTGCCACACTCGGCGAGTGTCAGAACTTTCAAGGTGTTGTTCAATTCTCTGGCTGTACATAGCTTTGGCATCCTTAATGCCCCTTTTCAGTTTAGCTCTAGCCTCTCTGTACTGTAGTTCATCACCAGAATGAAAAGCAGCATTTCTGGCTTTTAATAAAAGGCGCACTTCTCTATTTAGCCAAGGCTTGTTATTAGAAAACACTCGTACTTGTCTGGTAGTAGTAACAACATTGATGCAGCTTTTGATATAAAACAGTACTGTTGAGGCATAAGTATCAACATTGTCCTCCTCAAACAGTGCCCAATCAGTGCTCCTAAAGCAATCTTGAAGTTGCTCAGATGCATCCACTGGCCACACTTGTATTTCTCTAATTGATGGTCTGATTCTTTTAACAAGAGGTCTGTATGATGGAATCAAAAAAAGAGATATATGATCTGACTGTCCCAAGCTAGGCAATGGCTTCGTCTTATATCCATGTATGATGTTACTATATACCTGATCCAAGGTATTTTCCCCTCTAGTGGGACAGTCCACATACTGATAAAAGTTAGGGAGGACGGTCTTTAAATTGGCTTGATTGAAATCACCTGCTACCACCAGCACTCCATCTGGGTAGGCCTGCTGCTGTTTGCTGATAGCAGTTAACAAACAACTCAAAGCTGTGGTTGTGTTAGCATCAGGAGGTATATATACTGCTGTTATTATAATAACATTAAACTCACGAGGCAGGTAAAAGGGGCGGCATTTCACTGCCAAATACTCCAAATCAGGAGAACAGTGAATGTCCAGTATTTTAACATCTGTGCTCCAATTATCGTTTGTGTAAACACAAACCCCTCCACCTCTGCTCTTCCCAGATTCAACAGATCTGTCTGCTCGATGTACTCTACGTCCTTGTAGTTCAATTACCTCCCCTGGGATGGAAGAGTCAAGCCATGTCTTTTTTTTTTTTTTTTTTTTTTTTTTTTTTTTATTACGGACCTTATTACGGACTCTACATGCTCAGGCACAAGTAATTTACAGTCGACAAGAATTATTATCTATTGGCAGAGAAGGTTACAACTTTGAATCGACGGTCTCAACTTACAACATCCCAGCTGAGCTTTTAAGACAGCCTGCATATCCGGGGGTTACTCCCCCTGCTCTCCCTGTCAGGAAGAAAAGAGCACGGAGAAAACGCAAGCAGAAAAGAGGTTGCAGGGCCGGTCTGTAATACATCATGCAAAAGGCTAGACTGGATGAATCCCAAGCCTGATTGACCATCTCATGAGAAGAGAAGACTTCCTGGAAAAGACCCCGATGTTGGGAAAGTGTGAAGGCAAGAGGAGAAGGGGATGACAGAAGATGAGATCATTGGACAGTGTCATCGAAGCTATCAACATGAATTTGACCCAACTCTGGGAGGCAGTGGAAGACAGGAGGGCCTGGCGCGCTCTGTTCCATGGGGTCATGAAAAGTCTGACACGACTTAACGACTAAACAACAGCCAACTATTGTTAGATGGTACACACACAGTGGTACTGGACCAATGCCAAGTCATGGATTCAGCCCTTTGGAACTCAGAATTATTACTTGAGCACAGTTCCCCCTTAGAAAGGGAATCATGTACACACTTTTTTCCCCTAAGAAAATAAGAAAGTCTGTCATTCAAGAAATGTGCTTGGGATAGGAAAGCTGATAGAAGTTCTGGGTCTAACTAAGTAAGATGGAATTGCCAGAAGCCATGACTGCTCCTTTCCCTAGAGAACAAAGGAAATATGTCTCATCCTTGCAGGGAAAAGAGACAGGTATGTGAAGGTAGGAAGTGACAACAATAAACCTAAGAATAGCAATCAAATGTTGAAGGAGTTTGGCACAGGTCAGAGCAGGTAATAGACAGTCTAGGAAGCCTGAAGAGGTCTTCTGTCTCTGCTCTTCCTCATGTAAAGATACAGTAGCCTTCTCAACTCTAAGATGAGTTGCACCCAGTTACTTCCAACAAACATCACCTACACAAATTGGCATGAGTTCAGAGTTTCATCTGAGATGTCATGGATTGAATTTATTATTGAATTCTTTCCAAATAGCATGTACTTTTACCATTAACCTATAGTCCTCTGGCTTAGGAATGGGAACACATCTGTAATTCCAGTCAGCAAAATTTCCTTTACTAGTCATGCATTTATATTAAGACTGGTGGATCTGTAGTCTTCCAGACGGTGTCAGTGCCCATTAGGCTCTGCAGGCATGGCCAGTGGTGACTAGGAACTCAAAATTGTAGTTCATCAGTACTTCTAGAAGGCTACAAGTTCCCCAGTCTTGAGTCATACATAAGATGCAGTTTTCATTTTAGCTGGGCTGAAAAACTGCAGATTGCTGGGCAATGCTAATAGAGTAATACAGAAGAAAGAGCTACCAGCAGTTGATGGGAGGGACATAGACATCAAGCAGGAGAGAACATACACCAAATACCAGGTTTTCATTGGAAAAATTTGAGTCAGGTTCTGCAAGACAGATTCCCAGGAATTATGCTGTTCCAAATAATCTCAGAGCGCAACTGAGACTGAAACAAGATTAAACTATCAGCACCTCATTAAAAGCAGCCACTACTGTACTTCTTTTTCTTTCTTCAAGCATGAGCTTCACTCCTTAGATTTCAAACTGGCTTACTTTGTTGATGGGTCATCAAGAGGAAAACATGAGCTGTCTTCATCTGGAAGTCTGATGAAGCAAGCAGGGAGCTTTGAAGAAACCGTGTGCATGGAAAGGGAACGTTGTAATGGCAGAAAATATGCATTTCTTTTAATTTTTGTTTAAAAAAAAGAAATGCCCAAGGGACTTTAAATGGGATGTGAGCCTGCTTAGATCTCAGCAGACCTAGTGAGATGAAAGTAGCCTCAACATGGCGCACCAGATTGCAGTCCAATTCCCTCAGTGGCTTTGATTTCCAACCGAGGCATCAATGGCTCATTTCCTGAGCTAACATATGAAAGTGACAAAGCATCCGCTTTGACTTCTCCCATTGCCACTTCCACTGCAGGACAGCCTGTCTCCTCTCTTCACATCTGCCATAAAAGAGGACAATCTAATTACACCTGTTAAGCTGAACAGAAGGGCAACTTTTCTACTTGTGTGTCCTCTTTTCTGTGGCTAATGTTATCGTAACTGCTGTCTTATTATGTAAAAGATAGCATTCTTCCTTATCTTTCAGCCACAAACATGAAAGTTTAGGGTCACATTCACCTCCATATATTGTGGAGGGCAGGGAGTGGGGAGGGGCAGGAAGGCACTGTCTTGAAAAGAACAATCACTTGACACTGGCTTCATGTGGACACACAAAACAGCAATCTGAAAGAAGCAAGTCACAACTGGATGACTCATTCGTAACTTAAAATGAAACAAAATTATTCTCAGGAGCAATACCACACAATTGCCACTGATGAATACAAAAGAGAACAAGGTTATTTTTCTTCCTCTCCTTAGAAGAATAAGAACAATTTCAAGCCGTGGATATGCTGAAATGTTCCTTTTCATTCAACAAGTGGTGCCATTAGGCTGGCAGGCCAAAAAAAAAGTTACACCTGAAGTGTATTTTATAAGACAACAAAAACCATGCCCCCTATCTTTGTAGACAAGGAGAATGTGTTGATATTGCAAATGCTTTTTATGTCTAGCTAATTCCTCAGATCTAAGATGCTGTACATAATTTGCTTTACTGGGAGGTTCTCTTTATTCAGCTCTTTGAAAAGTTACTTTTAAAAAACACATTCTAGCTGCCATGGACAACAGCTGTCCTGAAATTCTGGGAATGAGGGTTCTGGAAAAGGAAAAAAAAAGAAACTTTTCTAGGATCCACTAAACTTACACTGAAAAAAAAGGTGTGGTTCAAGTACAAAACAGCTGCCCCATTGTCTGAACAAGTGGATGCATCTATGAAAGCTCACATGGAAGTATAACGGTCTTTAAAATGCCATTACTCTTTTGATTTCACTGTGTGTATTGCTTTTGTCTGGATACGTCCCATTGATTTAAGGATGAGCAGGAGCTCTAGACAGCATTCAGCTACTTGGTTACTGTTGCGTGTTTTATTATAGAAGTAATACTAAAAACCAAACAAATCTCCAGCAACAGTTATGTACTTATGGTCCATCTATCCATCCGTCTGTCCGTCCATCCATCTAGTCTCTCTTCCCAGCCATGTATCTTTCAAGTATGGCTAAAATCTAGGAGTAAGTCACAAGCAGGGTAGGGCCATTAAATCAGTGGGGACTTGGTGACTCAACTGCTCCATTAGTTCCATTGATTCAATGGAACTGATTTTACTAATGGATTTCAGCCACTATATCTTTGAGGGTTTTTTAATTGCTGAATATAACTCATGGAGAGGTATGCTACAGCCTGTTAACAAAAATGATAAGCACCTAATAATTGTAAGTTACATAGGACGCTGCAAGACATTTGATGCATCTTAGGTGAGTATTAACCACAGTGAGTGGGAGCAGCTTCCCAGGACAACAGGCAGATTGTTTGCTGCCCCATCTAGAAATGCTGAAGATTGAAGTGGGACCTCCTATGTGCAAAGTAGGTACTCAATCACTAAGCCATGGCTCCTCCCCTTAGTAAAGTAATTAGTACAGCAATTATGTGATTTGTATTTCAGAAGAAAACTCCTTTCTGTTTAACATGTTGTGTTCAAAGATTTCCATGTTCACTGGAGTTCCACAATTCCAGTGAACTGCAGCTGTTCAGGGCCATCCTTTTACTTAGGCAATATGGAAATGTCATGCTATATTGTGCTGTGGTTATTTCCAGCTTCATGACCCCTTGGAGATGGACTGCTGTCGGTGGCCAAGTGGTGGACTGAAGTCCCACATGTGTCTGTTCAATCAATAAACACATGAAATCTGTGCAACTGAAGCTGCCATGCTAGTGCTGCTATTCTTCCGTGCTACAAATGCTCAAGTGACAACCAGTGGCAGAGTTGGAAGGGACAGCATGTGATCTCTTACTCCTGCTTGCCTTTTCTAGTAGAGATAGATACTGCCCCAACAAATGAATATCTGGAGATGGAACCAGTAGTGTATCCACAGCTGGACCAGGGCCAGATACAAAATCCTGCACCCAGTAATCATATGATGCTCTTTTCAATTTGCACATGAAGGGAGCTCTTGTCCTGGGTCTTTTTTTCTGACGCCATGGATACACAAGTTGTCCCTAAAACTTTGTGCTTTCTTGTGAATAATGAAATCTTCTGCCTACTTCTGCATGAAGCATTTTTTTGTTACTGTGTAAAAATAAAGAGATGGCTAGTTATTCGCTTGATTTGGCAGTAAAATTTCCTGTAGGATACCTGTGCCAAAAAGTCTGTAAGTCGAGCCGTCTGTAAGTCGAGGGTCCACTGTATGGGAAAGGACATGGTCACAGAGTATGATTGTAGCTGCTGGACAACAACAGAGTTCTCCAGTGCTATCTGAATATCACTGTTGATGTGATGACTCTTGTACCTACTGTAAATGTCATGCTCCCTGCTTTGATGATAGAAGGACATAGGATTGTGAGATGGATTAAACAGGAGCATTGCCCATGTAGGTAGCCTTCCAGCATTCAAACTGTTCATGTATTTTACTGAATTAAAGTGCTGTTCTTGGGTAACTGAATGACCAAATCCACCTTGAATTGTGACCCACATGGAGCAGGCCGTGGAGCATATGGTTTTCTTTTTTGTGGCATTTGCAAAAAATGATGCTTACTTCCACTCCCCTTGTCCTCATGGAAGTCCCATGACTTCGTCCGGGTGATCTCCAGTTTGCGTAACTGCATTGTGGAGATTGTGTGAGGGGCTCAACCTGCAGAGCCCTTCTGCTCCACAGCTGCCAAAAAGAGAGGATTTTGTTCTGTATTGTTAGTTACCTTAAACTGAAAAGTAAGGTGTAAATGTAGTATGCTTATTAGGAAATACACTCAATAATCTATCACTGAGCAATTTTTGTTCATTACCCATCCCACTCTATTATTTCCTCTTATGTTCTTATTTGCCATTTCTGTTCCATTAAGAGCTGTCTTCTTTGGCTATGTGACTGAGAAACGTTATCTTTCAGTCAGTTAAATGTTTGTCATCTCCTTTCCCCCACAGAAACAAGATTTTCTGTATGAAAAGCGTTGGTATCTGGATGTTTTTTCCATTCCCTTTTTCCCCCCATCACTCTTCTCCAGATTTAAAGTTCTTCAACAATCAGAGTACAGCTATAATTTCTCATTTCAGTAATTGCCTTTTCAAGCTAAAAGGAGATTTTTGAATGCTTAAAAGAAATATTTAGACACCTCTTTCATCCATGGGAATTTCCAAAGATGGAACTGATAAATTACTTAGAGCTGGCAAATTACAGAAAGAATAATATAAAGTCAAGTTAAAAATACAAAAGCATACCCCCCAACCCACATACAATAGTTTGGCTATGATTCAAAGTTTGAAGTTATTCTTCTGGGCTGTAACTCCCAGACTCTTCCTACCAGCCTGATCACTCTTGGAGCTGTAGTTCCAAAATGTAACTTTATCAAACTTTGCTTTGATTGCACCCATGATTCCTAAAACGGTACCAATTTAATTTAATCCTGAAATACGTTTTGGATGCAAACTGTGTTTAAGAAAGCAAATTAAGCAGTTGGCTCAATTTCCTTGAATCCTTTCACTCAACCATTGAAGAAAGTTGGCCCACAGTTTAAAGGTTTTCTTACAAAGTTGGGTGTATGTGTTATTAAAATCGATGACTAAAATTTGTTCAATCCATACAAATATGTGCACAGGTATATTCACGAAGGCTTTCACGGCCGGGATCTAACGGTTGTTCTGGGTTTTTTGGGCTCTTTGGCCGTGTTCTGAAGGTTGTTCTTCCTAATGTTTCACCAGTCTCTGTCACCGGCATCTTCAGAGGACAGCACCAGAGCATAGAGGACCAGAGCAGAGAGGACCAGACCACAGAGTGCTGTCCTCTGAAGATGCCGGCCACAGAGACTGGCGAAACGTTAGGAAGAACAACCTTCAGAACATGGCCAAAGAGCCCGAAAAACCCACAACAACCATGTGCACATTTTCGGTGCCTGTGCAGCGAGGAATCCGTCCCAGAAAACAGCAGGGAGCCATTCTATTTACCTGGTGGCCATTTTGAAACTGCCGATCAGCTGTCCGAGGATCGTCGTTTTGCGAAGAATCAATTCCCAAAGCAGGGAACCAATCATCGCAAAGCAAAAAACCCCTATTCAGACCATTGTTTTGCGATCGCAATTGTGATCGCAAAAAGATCGTCATAATGCAGTTTCATCGTAATGCGGGGCAATCATAAAGCGGGGCACAACTGTATGCAGAACATCACGTTGAGGCTCCAAATAGATCCCTCTCACATTTCATGCACATAAGGTGCTGATACAGGGCCCCTGAGGATTAATTTGCTCCCTGCATTTCTCTTCCATTGAACCTCCAACTGGCCATGTATTCAACAAGCATGTGACACATCTATGTAGACACTGAGCATCTTCATGTGGAAGGAAACCTTGACTGAGCCAAGATTCCCCCTTGAAGGGAGGCATTCTTTACGTGTGTGTCAGCACATTCACTGGACCACTTCATTTGCTTCCTGGAAGCATAGCCAAAAAAGGAGAAAAGGCCAGACTGCAGCAGACCAGTGATGTAAAGAAGCCAGGACTTGCAGAGCCAAAACTATTGTTCCTTTGTTACAGGAACTAAATTTTTTTTGGGGGGGGGCAGAATTGGTTGGCCTTCCTGTTTTCATGATGAATGTGGGTGTGGAAGCATACATTTGCCAAAAGAACATCCAGTTCAGCCTTTGGTAGCAAATGTCAATTATGTGCAAATTACTTTATAGGAACCCTCTACTGTGAGAAATGTCGCTTCATCTTCAGAGGGCCATATACTTTCATTACTTTGTTCTGGGGGGCATCTGTTGCAACCTTACAGCAGTGAATCAGGAGGGATCTGATCTGATAAAAATAATAGCATCTGCAACAGCAATAACTGAAATTTTATCCTTATAATTTTAAAAAAAGGTAGCAGAAATAAACTTTGCAAAATTTAAGAACCTGGCATTTAAAATCACAAATAGGACATTTCTCCTTTTCATATGTAAAATGGAAGTTAAATGAATACACAGTAGAGTAGTCTGACTACTGATGAAGTAGCAGAACTCATAAGACTATTCTTGCTTTATTAGATACAAGTCTTTAATGTTTATAACTGGAATTTAAATGCATTCTTATTATATAATTACAATGCATATCTATCAATTGTGTAGTAGTATAAAGAGGATATAGGTATCAAGTCATGACAATTACTCGGCACGTTACTTGCTTTGCTTTAAGCTTTGTTGATCCCAATATGCTCCAGCACTATTCAGTTGTTCCTCACGCTGGTTATGCTCAGCCACACACCTAGAAAATTCTCTCTCCCTCACTGCTTTTTTAAAAAGTCAGCTTTTGGTAAATTACTGGCTGCCAGAAAAGAGGATTTCATAGGGATCTTGTGTTTTTT
Organism: Pogona vitticeps; assembly: GCF_051106095.1. NCBI lineage: Eukaryota > Metazoa > Chordata > Lepidosauria > Squamata > Agamidae > Pogona > Pogona vitticeps. The sequence continues at coordinate 84,135,978 of NC_135785.1, read as the reverse complement.
ACCTTTTTTAAAATGTGTTTTTAAATGTTTGAAGCAGGATTTAACCAGTAGTTTTAATATTTAATAGGAGTCTTGTGGTGCAGTGGTTAAACTGCAGTACTGCAGTCTAGACTGCTCATGACCAGAGTTCAATCCCAGACAGGGGCTTAGATAGCTCCCTCGAGGTTGACTCAGCCTTCCATTCTTCCAAGGTTGGAATACAGAGTACCTGGGTCACGGGTCCAGGGGTAATTTGTGACCTGTGTAATTAAAAAATGTAAACTGACCAGAGAGTGCTTTAAGTATTGTGAGGTGATAATGAGGCAGCATACTTATCTTTTTTTGCTTTGCTTTTTCAGAGTTGCAATCTGTTATTCTTCTAGCTCTCTTCACAATTGCCTGTTACATGGGTCCCTTTGTTTAGAGAAAGGTGGAGCATAAATGAAATTAATGGCACCACCACCATGAGTACTTTTCACTTGTCAATAGATGTGAGGTATGTGCAAAAAATGGTCTGCAACTGAACATCAAAAAAACTAAGATCATGGCCACTGGTCCGATCACCTCCTAGGAAATAGAAGGGGAAGACATGGAGGCAGTGACAGATTTTATTTTCCTGGGTTCCATGATCACTGCAGATGGAGACAGCAGCCACGAAATTAAAAGATGCCTGCTTCTTGGGAAGAAAGCGATGACAAATCTTGACAGCATCTTAAAAAGCAGAGACATCACCTTGCCAACAAAAGTCCTAAGAGTCAAAGCTATGGTTTTTCCTGTCATGATGTATGGAAGTGAGAGCTGGACCATAAATAAAGCAGACCGCCGAAGAATTGATGCCTTTGAACTGTGGTACTGGAGGAGGCTCTTGAGAGTCCCCTGGACTGCAAGGAGAACAAACCTACTGTATCAATTCTAAAGGAAATCAACCCTGAGTGCTCACTGGAAGGACAGATCCTGAAGCTAAGGATCCAGTACTTTGGCCATCTCATGAGAAGAAAAGACTCCTTGGAAAAAACCTTGATGTTAGGAAAGTGTGATGGCAAGAGGAGAAGGGGATGACTGAGGATGAGATGGCTGGGCAGTGTCTGTGAAGCAACCAGCATGAATTTGACACAACTCTGGGAGGCAGTGGAAGGTAGGAGGACCTGGCGTGCTCTGGTCCATGGAGTCACGAAGAGTCGGACATGACTAAATGACTAAACAACAACAACGACGTGCTGTGGCAAGGGAAGAACAATAACCCAAAACTAGCAGGGAGAAGGAAAGTCAAATTGCGTGGGTAAGAAAGAGTATGAGAGAAAGGGTGTAAACAGCCTATGTGGGTGGCTAGAACTGAGGCAGGGACAAAAAGACAGGCTATGTGGGTAAGTAAAGTAGAAAAGAGGCAAGAGGGTAGTGCTAACAAAGTGAGTGAATGGAGAGAGAAAAGCTGAGTTTTTAAGAATTGCAGGGAAATGGAGCAGAGAACCAGATATATGGGCAAGTGTGTGGGGCAAATGAGTGAAAACAGGCAGGTTGGGTAGCTAACATAAAGTAGGGTGGATGGGAATAGACAGAACGGGTGATGAAAGTAATGTGGTGAAAGTAATCTGGAAGGGTGAAGAGAGAAAGTTTATGTGGGTAAAACTAGTGTGATAGGTAAAGAAACAGAATTGCAGATGGTTGTGGAGCCACAAAAAAAGAGCATGTGATAGCAGGATACAAATAGGAAAGAGCAGCAGCAGAGGATTAATTCTTCTTGCCGCAATGGTTAAAGGCCATTGAAGTGCTGGTCTCCTCCTTCCAATCCTTCAGTGCTTTTACAATCAGAAAACCATGTGCTCATATCCAAATAGCTCTATTACGTGGATGGGGACCAGAGGCTGGTCATTCTGGAATAATTAACAAGAAATACCAGTGTGGTTTTGAACAGTTTGCACAAAGAGTATCTAGAAAGTACAAGACAGATGCAGAGGTCAGAACTATTACAGTATTATTATAGCCCATCTGTTTGGGTCACCATGGGGATTAGAGCTCCTCCATCACCATCCTCCTCCTCTTCATCAGGGATACACAAGAGGGAAATTGTTAGTTTGCTTTCATTTCAGGTTTGGGTCCTTTCAGATAAACCTGAAAATATCTGAATTTTCCAAGATTTTGCTTTCTCAGGTTGCTTTCTGGCATTAAGACCAATGAACCCTTATAGAACTCACAGAACTAGTCAAAAATAAACAGTCAAAGACAGGGCAATAGACAATCATTATTTTCAAAATAAGGCAACAATAACAACGGTACATGAAAAAGAAAAACAATCATCCATGCGGTCATTTACAGTACTTTAAAGTTCACATTTATCATCACATCACTGTCCTTATACAGATTTCTGAATTATTTTGTATTAATTCCACTTGACCCTTGTAGGCAAAACCATCTCTCCGCTTGATGACTTTTTTCTGTTGCTGTTAAGAGAACAACCCTGACCTCCACTTTGGATTGGATTTATCTCCTCAATGACTTGCTACTCCTGTTCCTTTATTGCAGATTACATTGTTGCTGCTATTAATACATTTTTGGATTATTTTCTGAATGATCTAGATTCCCTAGGGTTTTTTAAGCTTATTTTACTGGCAGAGAGATTTCCATCCATTTCCTTTATTGTTTCCTAGAGTGCCTGTCTGCTCTTCACCTGGTGGATTATAGTCTGTGATGCTAGACAGAAGTCATTGAACTGGGTGGGGGAGACCTGTCTCCCCAATCCTCTACATTCTGGGGTTGAAGGAAGTTTGATTATATTGTCCTTAGTGAGTCTGTGTTTTATTTTGATTATGATAATGATGGTGATTTCTCTTTTTTATCTGTATTGTACTATTTTCTGCTGAGAAAATGATCAAACCACAATTAGTGAACACCAAATGTGAAGACCACATCTGCCTGATGAACACCTGATGATGTTGACAAGGTCTGTGATTCCTAATGATGCTGAAAAGGTGCTTGCATGTTATAAGGCTGCCTCTTAGTTGGACCCATGTTGCTCCTAGCTTCTGAAATTGGCCAAGGAAGTAATGGCAGAATGGGCCATTCAGATCAGCAACTCCCCTCTTCAGGAGGGTTATATGCTCTCTTGTTTGAAGACGATAATACCCAGATCCATTCTAAAAATGCCCAGCTTGACAACGGACTGTTTTAACAACTTTTGACCATCACCAATATATAATAATCATAGGTAAACTGAGAGAGTGGTGGCAGACCAACTGCAAGCATTCTAGGAGGACACTGGTAATCTTAACCTATTTAATTGGGGTTCAGACTGCATCATGAGACTGAGACAGTTTTGGTTGCCCGGCTCTGACTTGTTAAGGGAGGCCAACCAGAGGAGTGTATCCATGATGGTTTTCCTGAATCTTTCAGCAGCCTTTGATACCGCCGACCATGGTGTCCTTCTGGACAGGCTATTGAATTTGGGCTCCAGAGTTTTCTCAAGGGCTGCAGCCAGATGGTATAGCTTGAGACTGCTGTTTCAACTCTGTGGATTCTGCAATGTGGAGCCCCACAGGGATTGATTATCCCCTCAATGCTGTTTAACATCTGTATGAGGCTACTGAGGGATGTCATTCAGAGATTTGGAGTTTGCTGTCATCAGTGTGCTGATGACCCACAGCTCTGTCCCTCCTCCGCACTGTACAGACCTTGGAATGTTGCCGGGTCTCAGTTATGGACTGGATGACGGCTAACAGGCTGAAATCGAATACTGACAAGACAGAGATGTTGTTAGGTGGGGATCCTCACCAGCTAGGGGATTCCTTGCCTGGTCTAATTCGGGTTACATTCCATGAAAGACCACGTCTGCATATTGAGTGTGTTTCTGGACCCGGCCTTCTCTATGGAAAACCTATGACTAGTAATCGGGCCTTCTTGGTGGTGGCCACCATTCTGTGGAATGCTCTGCTGTTGGAGGTGTGCCAGGCCTCGTCCCTCCTGGCATTCTGAAAACTAATAAAAACACACCTTTGCCATTAAGCTTTCCAGGATATCCTCCGCTCATTATTATTATGTTTCTACTTCATAGTTGTAATGTTGTCTTTCGGCTGCTGTCACCACTGGGGGTTCTTTTGGGTTGTTTTCTACATTATACATTTGATAAGTAAGGGGCTGGGTGCTTGTATGTGCTGTTATGTTTCTAAACTGCTCAGAGCAATGGCATGCCACTAGACAGGTGGTATAAAAATCTAATAAATTAAAATGAAACAGAAACAATATTCTGTATTGTCACAGTGGGAGATTTTGATATTTCTCATTGTCTGCAAATTAGCCTGCTTTATTCTGTGACAGGCCTTCTGGATGTAAAAGTTAGCATTATTTGGATGTATAATTTCCTCAGACACAGGGGGCTGCCATGATTTCAAGTGGAATGATAGGCCATTCGTTATAGCCTGAGATATAATTTGGCCCTGAGAATCAGCAACTATTTACATAAATAACAGACTATGCTTCTTAGTTCATGGTTTATCTGGAGTTAAATATACTGTTGTCCTTAGACAGATTTACCCTGAAGAGGTAGAATCAAGAGCCCAAAGATACTGGATACAAACAACTTAAACTGACTCAAGCTAATGATTTACAGAGTAAATAATACAAATAATATGCTGTGTTTTTTCTTAAAAAGTCAAATATTTGAAACCATTATAAAAGAGCTTTAAAAGATACTTTTAAGAAAAATACGGGTCCCAAAGCATCATCCTACAATAGCTCAGTTATGGGATAACAGCACAATGTCAATTTTCTTTAAAGTAATTTCCCAATCTCTATATAAAAAGTAGTAAAAGGGCCATGTAGGCTATATTACCTTTTCTAATCTATGACTCAGTTTGGGATAAATCATTGTAACACTCGAGGCTTCACTTCATTTTTGCAACAGCTGGTGAAGTGTATGAACTGCTGAATTTCTCAATTATCTCAACATCTATTACTTTGGCTAAATTATGTTCTAAGTATTTCAAATACTATCTGATATAAGATTAGTATGTTAAAATGAAATAAAAGGAAACTGTAGATAACTGAGAATATTATACTGTATATGAATTTAAAAAATATCTAAATCATGATCTGGGGGCAAATGCAAGAAATGGCCTCTTGTTTACAATAAATTATGATAACAGAATATAGGGGGGCCGTGCAGAAATGGATGCAGGAGAATGGGCTGAAGCTGAACCCGGACAAGACGGAAGTTCTGAGGGTGGGTGACCCTGTGGATGGTGGCTTGGGAAACTCCCTCATGTTTGGGGGGGTGGCCCTGGCAGCGAAGAGTGGGGTCCGCAGCCTGGGGGTACACCTGGACCCGATGCTCATCATGGAAACACAAGTGGCGTTGGTAGTCCGCACCGCCTTTTTCCACGTTTGGCGGATTGCCCAGCTGCGACCTTACCTAGACACGGGGGCGCTCACTACCTTAGTACATGTGCTCGTAATTTCTAGATTAGACTACTGTAACACGCTCTACGTGGGGCTTCCTTTGAAGCTGATGCGGAAACTTCAAGTGGTGCAGAATGCGGCTGCCAGACTCCTTACTGGAATGAGAAAATATCAACATATCTCTCCTACTCTGGCCATGCTGCACTGGCTGCCCATCCGTTTCCGCATTGACTTCAAAGTGTTAATGCTTACATATAAAGCCCTAAATGGTTTAGGACCTTGATACTTGGCAGAACGCTTACTCCCAACTAGCTCTACCCATGTCACCCGCGCGAGCCAGGAGGTGAGGCTGAGGAGCCTGACGCCGAGGGAGGCCCGGAAGGAAAGAACTAGAAACCGGGCCTTCTCGGCGGTGGCTCCTCGCCTCTGGAATAACCTACCTCCGGAGATTCGCGCTGCACCCTCGTTGGGTACTTTTAAGAACCAACTAAAAACGTGGATGTATAGGCAGGCCTTCCCTTCCAGTTAATTCCTGTCCTCTTTCCTTTTTTCTCTCTTTATTTGAGTTATTTTGTATTTTTCCCATTGCAAAATCATTTAATTAATTAATTGTTATAAATTTTCTTGAACTTGTTATGTTTTATGTTGTAAGCCGCCTAGAGTGGTCGAAATGACTAGATAGGCGGGGTATAAATACAATTAACAACAACAACAACAACAACAACAACAACAACAACAACAACAACAACAACAACAACAACTTGCCGCATAACTACCTTTTCGTGTATAAAATGACACCTTTTCCTAAAATAATTAGAGGGAAAATTGAGGGTCATTTTATACACAGAAGTAAGGAGAGGGAGAGGGATCAAAGCAGTGATCGAAGCACTCTTGCGTTCCAGCAGCACTAACCGCACGTTCCCCCTGAAGGTTGGTGCTGCTGGAAGGCAAGGGAGCGCTCTGTCTTGCAGGCTGCCCGCAGCTGCTTTGGTTGTCAGTTTCCTCCAGACTGCCACCTGGTGTGTTTTTATATTGCTCCCTGAGGGTGTGCAGGCCTTTGGAAGAGACAGCAGGGCTTTCCTCCATGAACTTTGGCAACTTGTTATTGGAGACCCACCAGCTGTCATTGCTAGCCTGTCCTTGTTTCGGCTGAGGAAAGACAAAGGGAGGTGGGCTCTTGTTTATGGCAGAGTGGTCGACCAGACCAGATGGGCGGGATATAAATCAAATAAATGAATGAATGAATGAATGAATGAATGAATGAATGAATGAATGAATGAATGAATGAATGAATAAATAAATAAATAAATAAATAAATAAATAAATAAATAAATAAATAAATAAATAAATAAATAAATAAATAAATAAATAAATGCATTGTAGGTCAATGGAGACTCGACCTACGGACTTTTCGACCTGCAGCCACGGTTCCAATACGGATGAATTCCGTAAATCGATGGTCCACTGTACCTAGAGGACAGAAGAGATGGTGCCTTGGTTCCTGCTACTCAGAAAGTCCCCAGCATTGATCCTGTAAGCCCTGCCTATAGCACTGCAAATGAGAGTAAATTTGGCCTCATATCAGAAGCTAAATGTCCTGTCTGTTAGATGTACATAGTAATTTCACATGGCTGCTTAACAAGGTGACATTTGTACGCTCAGCCTAGCAGATGTTCTGACAATCAAATTTCTTCCTAGTGCTCAACTGAATTGCAGATGAAGATCCTCTTTACTCTGTTTACTCATTTAAACCATCTGGGAAGATTGTCTGCAAGTTGAGCCTAGTTGGCTTTACTGTAGCACTACAGCAACACCTTAACAAGGCGTTTTTGTGATTGTTATGCACTTCAGACACCCTTGGTGCAATCATGGGGGATGTGAGTGGATTCAGGTGGCATCCACTTATTTTCCGGCCCATTCTGGCACAATCAAAAGCCATGCTTTTCACACCCAGAGGTCCTGTGCTTTTGATGGTATCTCATCTTACTTATAGTTTGTAACCCTCTAAAGCTGTTCTTTGGCTGATGACTGTTGCTTTCCCATATTTCCCCACCACCTTGTTCAGATCACATTTATTGTTAGGGGTTCACATTTATTTATTCACCTTTTTTGCTAGTGGTACAGAGGCAAAATCACTTGAAAAAGTAATGTGTTATGGTTACAGTTGCAGGACCTCTAGTAGTCAGTTATAATTTTCATTCACTTTTATAAACCTTTTACTTTCCCTCTTCCTAAACATATCTAAAATAGTCTCTCTCTCTGATTCTCTCTGAGGTATAGAGAATTTCCAAAGATCCACAGGCTATTTTTGTCTTCCACTTGACCTTGAGAGTTCACATGCTTCTCTGATTCAACCCTTGGTACCATCTCAGTATCTTCAGACCCAAACCTCTGTGCCCTCAAAGTCATTTGCTATATAAATGTAACATAACTTTTAATAGGCTTTCTTCTTGAGATGGTAAGTGGACAGACTTCAAAGATAAAGTAAGCCAAGAATTTCTTTTTATATTATCACATCATTCAAAACTTTTCTCTATTCCATTTAGTAAATGAAAACACACAAAAAAAGTCTGATGATAGACAAGACATATGGATTCATAAGGGGTATATACCTGTATAGAGGGTGGGGAAAGGCCAATATATTCTAGAGCTGATTTCCTTATTTGGATGTCTTCTACATGTGGTGAATTAAAGCCCACATTTTCATGCATGAGGATGCTGGAAGTTGTATTCCAACACATCTAGAAGGTGCAATGCTAGAGAAGGCTGTTGTAGAGAAATAATGTTTCTGCTCTGTTTATTTATATATATTTTGAGCTGCATCCAAAAGCTTCCTCTTGAATATGGAAGGTATTTTCAGTTCATGGAAGGGCATTCTTTTACATCTCACATTAAAGCATTACAGAGCAAAATGGAAATTTAAAAAGTGCATGTCTGTGCATGCCCTTGCATAGCTGCTATAACATGAACCTGTACTATAGCAGTGCATGAATTCTTGCACAAAATCTACAGAACAGCATAGATGGTTGTTTTCTTTCCATTCATAGTGCCCAGTCCAATTTGTATATAGTACTTAGAATCATAGACGCACAGAGTTGGAAGGGACCACAGTGGCCATCAAGTCCAACTCCCTGTCATGCAGAAACACCATCAAAGCACTCCCAGCAGATGGCCATCCAGCCTCTGCTTAAAAGCCTCCAAAGAAGGAGACTACACCACACTCCGAGGCAGCATATTCCACTGCCAACCAGCTCTGACTGTCAGGAAGTTCTTCTTAAGATTCAGATGGAATCTCTTTTTCTGTAGTTTGAAACCATTGCTCCTTGTCCTAATGCCTGGAGCCATGGAAAACAAACCTGTCCCTTCCTCAACATGACAACCCTTCAAATATTTAAACATGGCTATCATGTTTAAATACTTTCTTAACCTTCTTTTTGGAAGGCTAAACATTCCCGGCTCACTAAGCCGCTCCTCACAAGACATGGCTTCCAGACCTTTGACCATTTTGGTCACCCTCCTCTGGACATGTTCCAGGTTGTCAACATCCTTCTTGAATTGAGGTGTCCAGAAAATGGACACAGTACTCCAGGTGAGGTCTGCCCAAAGCAGAATAGAGTGGTACTATCACTTCCCGTGATCCAGACACTATACTCCTATTGATGCTACCAAGAATCGCATTGGCTTTCATGGCAGCCACATCACACTGCTGACTCATGTTCAACTTGTGGTCTACCAAGACTCCTAGATCCCATTCACAGGCATTGTTGTCTAGCCAGGTGTCTTTCATCCTATATCTGTGCAGTTCATTTTTTTCTGCCTAGGTGTAGGGCCTTACATTTTTCCCTGTTGAAATTCATTTTGCTAGTTTTGGCCCAGGACTCTAATCTGTCAAGGTCATTTTGAATTTTAATCCTGTCCTCTGGGGAATTACCAACCCCTCCCAATTTGGTATCATTTGCAAATTTAATCAGCATACTCTCTATTCCTTCATCCAAGTCATTGATAAAGATGTTGAATAGCAAAGGGCCCAGAACAGAACCCTGAGGCACTGCACTAGTTACCTCTCTCCAAGGTGAAGAGAAGCCATTGGGGAGCACCCTTTGGGTTCAGTCAGTCAACCAATTACAAATCCACTGAACAGTAGCACTGTCTAGCCCACATTTTACTAGCTTCCTTGCAAGAGTATCATGAGGAACCTTGTCGAAGGCCTTACTGAAATCAAGATATGCTACATTCACAGCGTTCCCTTCATCTGTCAAGCCTGTAACTCTATCAAAAAAAGAGATCAGATTAGTCTGCCATGACTTGTTTTTGAGAAACCCGTGTTGACCCTTAGTGATGACAACATTGCTTTCTAAGTAATAACAAACCATCTAATGATTTGCTTTAGAATTTTTCCGGGAATAGATGTCAGGCTGACTGGGTGATAATTATTTGGGTCTTCTCCCCCCCCTTTTTTTGAAGGGACAACATTTACCCTCCTCCAGTCTGTGGGGACTTCTCCTGTTCTCCAGTAATTCTCAAATATTATTGTCAATGGTTCTGAAATTACTTCTGCCAGTTCTTTTAATATCCCTGGATGTAATTTGCCTGGCCCTGGAGACCTGAATTCATTTAGAGTCGCCAGGTATTCCTGTACTACTACTCTACCTATTTTGTGCTGCATTTTCCCCACTACATCACCTGCTCTTCGCCCCTCAGGTTGTGCACTATTTTCCTTTTTGGAGAAAACTGAGGCAAAGAAGGTGTTGAGAAGTTCAGCTTTTTCCTTGTCCTCTGTTAGTAGTTGGCCATTTTCTCTGCACAGCAACCCTACCATTTCCTTGTTTTTTCCTTTTGCTGCAGGCATAACTAAAAAGCCATTTTTATTGTTTTTAATCTGTCTGGCAAGCCCGAGTTCATTCTGCACTTTTGCTTTTCTTACCTTCCTCCTACAGATACTGGCTATTTGCTTGTATTCCTGTTTGGTGTTTCCCATTTTTCCATTTCTTCTACATGTTTTTTAACACATAACTCAGTTGAAAGTTCCTTAGTCAACCATTCTGGTTTCTTTAGACGTCTCCCATTTTTTCTTCTTATTTGATGAAACACTTTACTAATAGGAATTTTTAAATATCAATTTGTTTTCTTGATCATTACTAAAAGGAAAGGAAAAAACTCAGAATCCTGAAAAAGGGGGTGGGGAGTGGAGAGGAATGTTAGATAGATATTCAGATACAAATAGTGCTCATACTCAGATAGCACATTCAGCTATAGTGCTGGCTGCCCCCGCCCCCATTTTTCTACATCACTGACAAAAAATTAGCATACATTAGTCCAGAATGAAACTGAATGATCAGACTCTTTGGATCAGCTCCCAGACAGCCAGATGCAATGGCAAAAAAGGAAGGGGGAAAAATTCAATTCTCAGAGATCACTCTGTATCTAACAAAAATGTATAATTTGTAAGGATTCTTCCATTCAGACATACCAGTCATTTTCCTCATTGTGTTGTGCAAATTCAAACCATATGAATGTAGTAATGATTCAGTATTCATATATGGGGCTTCCTAAGGATCACCTTTAGCTTCTACATGGTGTTTAATGCAAAGGTGAGTATCGTACGGTGAGTCCCAACCAGAGTAAACCCACTGAATCAGCAGGATTTAACTAAGTGTTGATTTATCATCCACCAACTGATTCAACAGGTGAGACCAGCAAGTTTTACCCCCTCTTATTTTATTTCTATGTGTGTAGCTGATTAATTCATATGTTTTTTTTTTGTTTTATCTTATTTCAGTGGACAAGAACTACAGTTGTTTCCCTATAAGGGATGGATTAAGAGACAGACGAGTCCAGAAATAGACCTCTCCAACCTCACAGGCAGAATGCCTTGGCCAGGAGCCAAGTGGCACTGTCATTTGGCTATAGACCCTTTCAGTTCCCAGCAAGCCGTATAGCTGCAGGAATACACCCAAATAAAACACTGGGCCCCTCTGCCATTCTACTCATGCCTTGCAGGAAGACAGAAACCCAGGCCTGTTGTGTGCCATGTAATACTCCCTGTCATTAATACAAGGAGAAACAGAAGTGCTTTCAAGCAAAAGGGCATGCGTCTTTGCATATGGATCTGGTGCATAAGATATGTCTATAGTTAAGCTATATCAGTAGTTATATAAACACTAAACATAACATAGGCAGAACATAGAAACACCAAATTAGTGGCAACCCAGTTGTAACACAGACATTTGCCTCGCTCGCATGCAGTTTGAGTGTCAGTCTATCTTTGTCTTCTCAGAGAGATAGTCGTGTCTCTTTCGCACACTTGGAAGTAACTGACTCTTTTCCTATTGTTTCCTGGAGAACAGTTAGTTTAAATAGGCTGGTGACATTATATTGCTTTGATTGGATCCTTTACAACTTAATTGGAGGGTGGAAGAGAGAAAGAGCTTCATTTTAATGTATTGCGGTCGTAAAACCGCACTGCCATGGCAACCTTTATTGATCTACCTTTGATGCAAAAGACATTCTTGGACTTCCCAGGGCTCCTTGTCTGGCCAAAATGGCCGGAGTAAACTGGAATGGTTTGCTCTGTGATTGAATCAGACTGGGTTAATTGTCAGTGTGAAGGTCAAGCTGCTAAATCTTTTAGTAACGATGCTCTGCTGTTTTCATTTGCCCAAGAAAGATATCACTGGTATTATACATTACCTCTCAAGTGAGAAAGAAGAGAAAGACAAGCCCCGGACTTGACAGTGATAGGCTTCCTGGGCAAAGGCATTCCAGAGAAGGCTGTTTTTGCAGTGATTTAACGTATGCCATAAGCTCTTCCCTCTCTAAAGAGGAAGCCTTAAAGTAAAATGGGTTATTTCCTCCTAGAGATTTGGTCTCTGCTGTGCAAATGAGCTTACACATAAGTACACAGGAAGGGCTGGAGCGCAATCAGAGTGTGCATGATTTGCTTGCAAAAGATGGCAGGTGCAGCCCCTGACATTGCCAGTAGAGATGTGAAAATATGCCACTTTTTCTTTCATTGCCTCCCTCAGAATCCTGTCAGCATTATCACCCCGTCAAAGTTCTGATCTGGGTTGAAAAGGTGGGCACAGAGAGGTGGTACGCATAAGGAGCTACTTCTGAACGCCAGATCCAGAGTTTGTTTTTTGTTTGTTTGATTGATTTATACCCCGCCCATCTAGGCAGCTTCCAATATAGTAAAAACTGAAATAATACAAAAAACACAAACAATTACATAAATCATATTGTTTGCAAAGATCTCTGCAAAGTTGCCATCCCTGAACCTGGAAATCAGCAAAACACCAGTAATTCTTCATGTGATACAGTGGAGGGAAAGATAACCAGACTTCTTCCCTTTCATTTCTTCCTAGATATATATGAGCACCCTCTGTGCTCCCATTATCTGCTAGGAAGTACATTTGGAATCCCAAACATATGGGGTGGGTAGAAGCTATGATGGCTCTCCTTCGCCCAGCATCAAGAGATTGAAAGATAAACAGTTGCTGTCTGAGATTTAAAATAAATGTTTAGCACCCATTTAGGAAAGATGCTCCCTCAAGTAATGAAAGATGTTGTTGTTTCAATTTATATACTACCTCATAGTGCTACAGCACTGTCTGGGCAGTTTATGGCATAATTAAGCCGTAACATCCCAAAACATCCGTCCGTCCGTCCGTCCGTCCGTCCGTCCGTCCGTCCGTCCGTCCGTCCGTCCGTCCGTCCGTCCGTCTATCTATCTATCTATCTATCTATCTATCTATCTATCTATCTATCTATCTATCTATCTATCTATCTATCTATCTATCTATCTAAAAAGAGGTGGAAATAGCATCCTTTAGAGTGGAGAGCCATGGGCCACACTTTCATGATCCACTAGTCTTTTAAGCTGAGACATGATTGTACAGGATATAAGGAAAGCTAGATGCAGGGTTTTTTAAAAACCAAAAAAAGGGAAGAACTTGACAATCTGACTTAACCAGAAGTCACACTGACATCCTTCCAGGCAGATGCAGTGATTACCACCACAGAGTTCTCAGCAGGGAAGAGCTTATAACCTCTGCTGTGTGCAGTAATGGTCTGGGTTGTTGAGCTCAAAAAGATATCCGAGAGCATCAGCAAAAACAAAGCCTAGGAAGACCGAAGCGCATCCCCCACCAAGGAAACATCTCAGCAGTGATTCAGTAAGCCTACTTAGCTGAAGCGAAACCATATATTGGGTATGTTAGGTAAACAACAAGATCCAATTAGTTATAGATGAATCTGCGAGAGGCTGTTTCGCCAGTATACTGGGGAGCCCTGTTGCGAAAGGTGAGCTTTAGGTTAGGAGCAATTAGAGCCAGAGGAAGCAAAGGGGAATATTCTGCCAGTTCTCCTCCTCATGTTGATGGCAGGAAAGTAAGCAAGTTGAAAGGTGTTTTGGTTTCTCTGTTTTTGTGCTTCTAAACGTTCCAGTGGTATAAGCAGCCACCCGGCTTGAAACTCACTTAACTAGATGACTCAAAGTTGCGTACACTAAAAATGAGCAAAAAAGAAATGGCCTTTCCTGTGTGTCATAGCAGATATATTGTGAGGAACTCACAGTCCTTTGCAGCTTCATTCATATTTATGTAGTGAATAGGCAAAGAACTTTCCAGTGGAGAAAATAGGATTTATAGCAATTCTATCTCTTTCTCCCTCTCTCTTCTTTTTCCAAATGTAGTTTCAGTACAGTTGTCCATCAGTTCCAAATACATTATATGTGACCGGACTGACAGTGCAACACTTTCGAGAGAACTTCTGGGAAAGCTTAGTCTCTTTAGGACATGAACTCTCTTCTTGCTTTCATTTCCAAAAATAACAGAGTAGAATTTGAAACTTGAAATGTAGCACTGATGCATGGTAGACAAGCGGCAGGACCATTAACCTTCAGCACAGCTTTGTTATATCTTACCTTTTCTTTTTACAGGAATAAGGAAACGAAGGGTTGAGGTTTATCATTCCTTCATGCTAAAAGGCACCCTAGGAAAATCTGCCCTCAGCATACAAGGATGTGACATGATCATTTTCATTTGAAGGCCATGATAAAGGTAAAGATTCCTCTTGACATTTAGTCCATTCAGGTCCGATTCTAGGGCCCGGTGCTCATCCCCGTCTCCAAGCCATTGAGCCAGTGTTTGTCCATAGACAGTTTCCATAGTCACGTGGCCAACACGACTAGATACAGAATGCCGTTACCTTCCCTCCATGGTGGTACCTATTTATCTACTCACATTTACATGCTTTCGAATTGCTCGGTTGTCAGGAGTTGGGACAAGCAAAGGGAGCTCACTCCGTTGCATGGATTCAATCTTACGACTGCTGGTCTTCCAACCTTGCAGCTCAGAGGCTTCTGTGGTTTAACCCACAGTGCCACCACGTCCCCAAAGGGAACAATGCACCCCTACAAAATGGTTGTGGAGAAGCTGGTGAATTGTTTCTTTGTACACTATTCTAATAAGCTCATCAGCCTCACAAGTAAGTGATTATTTAAAAAATATATATACTCTAATTATATTTACTGGTCTTTTGGACTGAGCTGCTGATATTTTCATTGTTCTTATTTGGAGAGGCTAATGTTATTCCCTTGCTTGCTGAAATGAATCCCACTGTCTAATTAATCTAATATACTTTATTGTTCCCTTTGATTTAATTTTTTGGTCCAAGTTCATGAGTAACTCTTTCCACAGCCCCCTTTACTAAATCTTTATGTTCGGTAGCTCTTTCTGTGTGGAAATGTTTCATTCTATTCCACTGAAAAGTTCCCCTGTCCTTATTTTAGTCAGTTAAAGTATTTCAAAATATATTCTCCAGAGTGTTCCACAGCCTTATACAAATCCCCATCTCCTTTTCTTATTTACAACACCAGTGTTCATTTTTTTCTTGTATCCTCCTTGAATGTTTAGATAAGCTGTAGCTTCGAGGTGCCAAATATACAGTACTATATATGATCAAGCTAGGTAACCTCAGAACAGTGGTGCAGTTAGGTCATGTTGAGTCCCTCATTTACTACTCATTTCTCACTCTCAGTACCTGAAAAGAAAGTTAGAGCCTTAGCAAATTTGAGCACAATGCTTAAATCTATTCTGTGCTCTCTGCTTTTTTTCTAGGATATCCACAAACCACAGCTTTGTAGTAGCCAGTTACAAGTAATGCAGTCATTATCTCCTACTAATTACCTCCTGGATAACAGGTAGTTATGAGATGCAATGAATAACACCTAATTACTTTCTAATGGCATTTTAACAAGAATTCTTCAGCTTTTATGCCATTCTTTTTCCAAGCCTAACTGGCAAGGGAAGTATTCTTTGGTTTTGTCTTTTCCCTTTTTTGTAAATCTTTCAAAGATGTAATATCACAATTCTCCTCAAGATACTATTTTCTGGCATGTTAGTAACACCAGTGTAACACATTTACAGTTGTGCCCCGCTGCATGATTACCCCGCTCTATGGGTGCCGGCTGAAGAAAATGGCCCCCCACTATTTTCTAGGACAGATTCCTCGCTTTACAGGCACTGAAAATGACCGCCGTATGGAGGATCTTCGCTGGACAAGCAGGTATTCAGCCCATTGGAACGCACTGAGCGTTTTTCAATGCATTTCAATGGGTTTTTTTTGTTTTGTTTGACGATGTTTTCACTCTACAGCGATTTCACTGGAATGAAATAACATTGTCAAGTGAGGCACCACTGTATAACATGTGACACAATACATTACTTGCATAATCCAAGCAATGAAAATGATCGTGGTAATCTTGCTGCTGACCAATGAGGAATTATTTACTTTAGCATAGTGCATTGCAATTAGAGTAGGCCCATTTGAATCAATGGAACTTACAGAGAAGATGATGTGCCAAATCCCCACTGGTCCGGTGGGCCTTCTCTAATGTGACTTCCTACGCTAAGCAACAGATCCCAGCCACTGAGTGTCTTTTTTAAAGTATGTCCCCAGTTCTGCCCTGATCATATCACAAACAACAAGTGCACTGGATCGGGAATGCTATACCTCATGCCTGGCTTTTGGCATGGTTTGCCATGACCTTCCTCTCTCAGAGCAGGCTGCCTCGCCTTTCTCAAGCTGCACTCTGGCTGCTGAAGAGGAGGCAGAGCAGCCCCCTGTTTCAGACAGCACAGTGCAGCACTTTCTCTCCAGTGAACTTACTCCAGAGACAAACCAAATTGATAGTGCAATTGAGCGAAGGGCTATTGTTGCTGGGCCTCCTCAAGAGATGCAATCACTCTTCTGGTCAGGCTGTGTATTATTTATGCTCTGAAACTGACTTCTCCCTTTCCTGTTTTATAGCAAAGCTAATGTTCACAGTTCTTAATTTTCCTCTTGCTTTGGCCACAGTATAGCAGCATGACACAGGGGTTCCTTGCTTTAGTTGTTTCTGTTCCCTGTTTCACTCTCATGCTTTCTTCTTCTTTTTTTATTTTAATTTTTGGGGGCTTTTATCTAATTCTTTCTTCACACTTTCTGCCTGGCCTTAATTTGCTTCCATCCATTCGACTGGCATTTCCATTCCAGCCCTGCACATTCTTTACATCCATCTTGTCCCTTAGCAATACAGTATGGGCAACCTGTGCCCTAGCATTTTAGCCCTTTCCTGTCTGCTCCTGCACTGCCACAGTTTACATGGCCTGGCCTGAGAAGAATTCCCAAGGTTCTTGGGAAGATATTTTATGGGCCCCTCAATACTGCATCATGGAGATGAATGTTTTGTCAAGATATGGATTTCATTACAGTCCCCCAGTGTAAAACATAAAATAACCAGGGCGTTATAATCTGAAAAGGTGTGTGAGATGCCTCATCAGTATGTTGTGAATGTCTTCAAACAGGGAAACAGGCCCACTTTTGCTTCCTCTATAATTCCTTTTGTTTTCGTTCTGCATTTATAAAGATTCGTGGTCTCAAACCAAAGTTCATACTGTATGTCAAGAGCAATTCATAGTGCTCCTAATCAACCCATTTCCCCTCTCTGAACAAGATTCTTTCAGAAATGTGTGCCATAGCAAAATGACTTGCAAATTAAGTCTTTGTTCACCTGATGCCGACCAGTCGTAACTGCCCGTAGTAGTGCCTTGGCACTAATGGGAGCAGGATATAAATGGAAGGAAGAAAGAAATATAAATAAATAAATCACAAGAAAGAGCACACTAAGATAGATAGTTGAGGCAAAACACATGTTGGAACAAACAAGACATCTTTCGTGACTTGAGGTGAATATCTTTGCCTTTCCATCTCCTCACAAATGAAGTCAAATGTACATACTGTTCTCTTCTATCAGCCTGCGTCCATACCTCATTCTAAAGCTGCCTTTTAGGATAAACTATTTCAACTGCCAAGTGCTTACACATTTATAATGCGTTTACACAGCAGCATTACAATATTTAAATAACAGCAGCATTTAAATGAATCAATTGACACAATCAAGTAAAAACAGCAGCAGCGGAGAAAGCAATACTAAAATAGCTGCGCCAGCAGATAAAATACTCATCATAAATCTTTTCTTTACAAAAAAAATCCTGGCTATAATAAAAATGTACTTAGGAGCACTTCAACAGGGCCAGTATTCTATACTTTGTATAGGGAGTTTTTGCTCTTTTCCTTGTGAACTTCTCAGACGATCCTAAGTATACCATACTTTTGTTCTTCATTTTCAAAGATCATTATGTTTTTCATTACAGAATTCCAAAGTGAACGTGATTTTAATGAATATAGAAATAAACTTTTTTCCGTCGTAAATATGAATGGAATACTGAAATAAGACAACAACAAAAAACCTTGTATGCTACAAAATAACTCACTATTTCCCCCCCTCATATATTCTCTGTGTTAGCCCCAAATACTTGATTATGTTCCTGGCAAAATGTCCTTTACCACTATAGTCCATGACATTAGATGCTGCCAGGACTTCAACCTCTTACCACTTCAGTTCAAATTGTAGTTTGATAGTCCAAATACTGCAGACTTTTAATTGTGAAGAACTATGCAGTATTCTTTTTGGATTTCTAAACAGGACAGCTGCTTAGTGACAAGAATGTAGATCGGGCTGGGAAATCTCAACCTCTTTACAGATTTGCAGATATCTCTGAGATCCGCACGCCCCAAGACAGGGGACTAAAGGTGGTGGTGGTGTGTCCAAAGAGGCTAGCTTACATATTTAATTTTTAAAATTATCTTTGATTTTTTAAAAAAATATATAGCTATTATGTACTGTAAAACTACCTCATTTTCATTAACAAAAAAAAGGCATATAATGATTAAAAGGGGGCTTCCAAATGAAAAAATCCCCTAATAAATGTCTAGTGGCTAAATTCTTTTAAAAATAAAAATCTTTTTTAGGAGGGCTCAGTGTTTCCCTAAAACCTGCCCTCCCCTAGAGGTCACAAGGGGATTTTTGAGCAAAATGGAAGTTCTTTAATAAGAAAATTTAAAGGGGGGTTTTGGGGAACCCCAGGCTGGAAAAATAGCACTAGGGTTTCATGTAGTCCATGGACTGTATGCTGCCCAACCCAGTGTAGATCTTATGTTCTCTCTAATAGCAAAGCATTGTTTTGTACCAACAATCAATTCAGTTTTCCTTCATCATCATAGAATCATTGTAGGGTTGGAAGGGACCTTGGAGGTCTTCTAGTCCAATCCCCTGCCCAAGGCAGGAGACCTCATACCGTCCTGGACAAATGGCTGTCCAGTCGTTTCTTGAAAACTTCCAGTGATGGGGCACCCACAACATCGGGAGGCAAGATGTTCCGTGATTTTTGTTGCACTAGAACCTTGCCTCCTTTCTAAAGAGATCCTGTCAATGCACAAATATGTTAGCATTTTTTAAAAAAATCACTTGCACTGAATCTTCAAGATTTTTTCTCTCTTCAAAATTAAAATGTCACGTGTATTTGCTTTGAAACATTGAAACTTACCAATGTGTACTTTGAGAAGCAAACAAACATTGAACCAGGATTGATAAACCCTTCAGTTTTATTGTTTCATACAGGGATTCATTCACACAGTGAAATTTTTCATGTTGATTTTGTTTCAGATTGTCTCAGAGGTGCCTCTTTCATCTCCATATTTTTCATGCACTGATCCTTTTGTTTTAAATGAAAGATCATTCATTCAAAGTTTCCCCATTTGTGTAGTTTGGCTCTCTAAAAGCTTTATAGAATCTTGTAAAGCTATTCCAAAAAGGAGAGAGGCAAGGTAACAGAGAATCAATCTAGTTTGAAGCATGAAACATTACATAAGAAAGAAAAGTCATCATCAGATCTATGCAGGAACTGGTTCACAGAGAAAGATTTAGCAGTGCCCTTTCCCCGGGGTACACTACCACTAAAGATCACAGATACTCCACCAGCCAAGGTACCCCACCAGTACCAGTCCTAAGCACAAAGCAAGAAAACCTTCCTCACCAGTAGCCAGTTTAAAAAGCAGTAAAGCACCCAAAAATTAGAAAAGAGAAAAAGACAGTATGAGTTCAAAAGCACCAAATCAGCATAACAGAGACTCTTTGCGGCTGGGCAGCACAGTGGGGGGAAAAGGCAAGGAAGCAGCCAATCAGATACTGGTGGCTGCCAGGCACACTGACTCACCAAATGCGAACAACAAAACAACAGCAAGAAAAGTAAGAGAGGAATGCCCAAAGCTGTACCCAAGCAAGAGCAATAACTGCACAGCGCAACGACACAGCAGCAGTAATAAAATCCAACTTCTTTGCCCACCCACTCATGAGAACAAACAAAAATTATCTCCAAGATCTCTACCCAAATATGCACATTTAGCAGAATAAACACACAATTAATTACTCATTTTTTTAAAAAATCAGTGAAACAGAAAAAGCACCCATTCACCCACATACAGAGGAATAAAACCAGCAAAATCACACACACACAGAGACACACATACAGAGAGAGAGACTGCTCCCAAAAATCAAGAAAATCATCCAAGCACATAATGCATCACAAAGAATAATAGTACCCACAGATTTCAGTAGAGATTGGAAAAGTTGTGACCATGCTGGATAGTGGATGCTGGGGATCATATCCCCCCCCCCAAAAAAAAGAAAAGAATTTTTCTGGCCTCTGATTCCCAACAATTTTTTTAATTATCTAGCATTCAAATAAGCAAAGCAGTATTCGGGGCCTCCTGAAGGCCATGTCAGCATGTTTTTGAAGCCATTCTCATTATTTTCCACTTTAGTAAATGAGGAGAAAGTTATAGGGGTTCTTGGCATGCCGAGCCACAAGGCTGTGACGGCTTGTTGATTTCAAATGGCTCCAACTTAAAAACACATTAATTTCAGTGTCACCTGCTGCCCATCCTCCAAATGCATTTTAAGCAAATCCTTTTCAAATTGGACCTGAGGGCAGTCTTTCTATACCTGCTCCTGACCATATGCTTTAAAGTGAAAATCTTGGCATATCACGATTATTGTGGATCTATTACGTCCAGAAGAAGGTGGTTTCCTTCAGTTAAACAGGAGGAATGTAATTATCTTAAAGCAGAAAGTGATGTCTCACAGGAGGTTTGCAACTGAAAGCATGAAACTACCTCAGATCTATTGTACATTATATTTTCCATCTGTTGTGACTTCATAATTCATTGAGACAAATTTCACTTTGGGAGCATTTTGGAAGAAGACCGTTATTAGTAACGTGTATTGCTTTAGGAAGCCTGAATGGCAGGATGGCTCAGTGAGTTGAAGAGCCAGCTTTCATAGCCTTGGACAAGCTGCACAGTTCCGAAGTGCCACCAGAAGGAGGGACTGGCAAAGCACCTAGTTCTGTAAGTTGGAATCAACTTACAATCACAGAATTATTGTCTAGGAAGTAGCTTCATACGGAGCCAGACTACAAATGGAGCCAGACTTCATTGTTAGTTTACAATACAACTAACCCAGTATTGTCAGCACTGATCCAGAATCCTATACGTGTTCAGACTAGGTTTACCTAAGGGTGCGATTAAACGACAAGGGAAATGTGAATTCACTTGGATTCACTTGCTATGAAGTTAAACCAAGGAACTCAGGTTTCCCCAAATCTGTTCACATTAATGGCCACACAGGGAGAGAGGAAAGCCTTGTTTGCAGCTCTCTTGTAGCCATAGAAGAGGCCCGGTTGCAGGGGAACTACCTAAAGAAAACTGTGCTGCTTATATACCACCCCATAGTGCTTAAAACATTCCCTGGATGGTTTACAATGTAATTATGCAGGCTACACATTGGCGCCATCACCACCACCCTGTGAGCTGTATACTCAATTTACCAACCTCAGAAGGACGGAAGGCTGAGTCAACCATGAGCCAGCTACTAGAATCCTTTGGGATCTGATGCAGGACATGAGCAGAGTTTTGACTGCAGTATCTGATAAGCAGTAAATGGGTTTCCTCCTCTCATTTCCTCTTGTTATCTTTTTCTTTATGGGGGGGTGTCTAGATGCCCTAGGGACAATAGAGTTGGCACAAAGCTATTTTTTAAAAAGTGTCTGTGTGAAAGAGAGAGAAAGAGGTGGAGATTTTGCTAACAGAGGGAGCATCTCTTAATTTTTCTCACAGATATTACCAATGCAACCCTGTTCACCCATGTTTTACTTTCCCACTTCTTTCATAGCTTTGCTCGTTGTTCCTGGGAGTGTATGCTGGTGCAGTAGCAATTCTACAGCACCAAAAACGATGTAAACAGATCTGTTGTTTTAGAAGTAGAAGCCCCAGAAGTGAGGGCAGAAACTACAGAATGAGGCTATGGGGGAACTCCAGGCTGATTTTCATTTCTCTTTGTGTTGTGTAGTCAGTGGGGCGAAAAATGTAAATCAGCCTACCTGAAACCCATAGCATTTCCCACATTTTTTTACCAATGTGGTTGCACCCTAACTTGCTGTGGCTAATCGCATTTAACTGACAAGTTGCCAGGGTGCATCCCAGCTGCACAACCAGGCACATGACTGATATATGTTCCAACCACTCATCAATTGTCAAAACCCTCTAAGATTCATAAGAACATCGGAAGAGCCATGCTGGATCAGGCCAAGGGCCCATTTAGTCCAGCTTCCTCTATCTCTCAGTGGCCCCACCAGATGCCTCTGGAAGCACACGAGACAACTAGATACCTGTCTCCTGATACCCCTCCCGCTGCATCTGGAATTTGGAGGTACCTTCCTTCTAAGCTTGGAGATTATACATCTCCATCATGGCTTGTAATCTGTGATGGACTTTTCCTCCATGAATCTGTCCAATCCCCTTTTAAAGGCATCTAGGCCAGATGCCATCACCACATCATGTGACAAGGAGTTCCACAGACTAACAACATGTTAAGTAAAGAAATATTTTCTTTTGTCTGTTCTCACTCTCTCAACACTCAATTTTTTGTGGATATTCCCTTGTTCTGGTATTGTGTGAGGGGGAAACGAACTTCCCTCTATCCACTTTATCCATCCCCTGCATAATTTCATACATCTCAGTCATGTCCCCCATCAGGCACCTTTTCTGTAGACTAAAGAGCCCCAAATGCTGTAGCCTTTCCTCATAAGGAAGGTGCCCCAGCCCAGTCATCATTTTAGTTGCTCCTTTTCCAGTTCTACTATGTCTTTTTTGAGGGGTGGTGACCAGAACTGTACGCAATACTCCAAGCGCGGCCTTACCAGCATTTTGTACAATGGCATTATAATGTTGGCTGCTTTATTTTTAATCCCCTGGCCCATGCCCAGCATGAATTCTTCAGATTTCAGGAAGGATTCTTCCCTACCCCAAGGATTGAATCTGGGACTTTCCACATGTAAAGCCAATGCTCCACCATTGAGTTAGAGCCTTCTTATCACCATAAGGAATGATTCTTCTATCCTTTCTATCTATCCATTTGATCGCTATCATAGTAAAATTCTCAGTTGTCCTGAATGCTCAGCTGGTGATCACAGAATCTGTTTTACATCTCTTGAAACATTTGAGCATTTGGAAATTTGAAAAATGGTACAATGACCATTTGTAGCCATGGTCTGCAGTATAACCATTTAAACACATTGTTCAGAATGTAGCTCATGAATGTTAAAAGCTCACCCTCCAGGCCAGCTGTGCCCATCTCAGAAACAAATACTGCATTCATGGGGCGATTGACAGTACAATATGTTACCAGCTGCTGTGCACAGAGGAAAAGCCATCCATGCTTTGCACACAAAGTATGTTGCAAGGGGAGGGAGAAGCATTAGCCAGTGTCCTTATGTAAGTGACATTTGCATTGCAGAATCCATTTTTGTTGTTGTTGTTTAGCTGTTAAGTCATGTCCGACTCTTTGTGACCCCATGGAACAGAGCATGCCAGGCCCTCCTGTCTTCCACTGCCTCTTGGGGTTTGGTCAAATTCATGTTGGTAGCTTCAATGATACTGTCCAGCCATCTTGTCCTCTGTCATCCCCTTCTCCTCTTACCTTCACACTTTCCCCACATCAGGGTCTTTTCCAGGGAGTCTTCTCTTGTCATGAGATGGCCAAAGTACTGGAGCCGCAGCTTCAGGATCTGTCCTTCCAGTGACCACTCCGGGTTGATTTCCTTCAGAATGGATACGTTTGATCTCCTTGCAGTTCAGGGGACTCTCAAGAGTCTCCTCCAGCACCACAGTTCAAAAGCATCAATTCTTCAGCGGTCAGCCTTCTTTATGGTCCAGCTCTCACTTCCATAAATCGCTACTGGAAAAACCCTAGCTTCATTAATTGGTGATGGTCTCACTGCTTCAGAGTGATTTCATCGCTGGTGAAATGTGCAACTTTAATGGATTCTTTTAGACAGAAACAAAAGGCGTTTAAAGTTGCACATTTCACCAGCGATGAAATCATTCTGAAGCAGTGAGACCATCGCCAATTAATGAAGTCTATAAACTGGGATTTCATTGCATTTGTCTGAGAAGCTCCACTTTTGGAATAGCTCTCAACTGTTTAAGCCTGTTATCACTACACTTTGATATCATCATCATTAGCATTTTTAAATAGATTTTCTCCTTAGATCAGTGGCTGTCAACCTTGTGTCCCCAGATGTTCTGCATCTAAGGGAAAATCTATTTAAAACATACTGATGATGATGATATCTCAGATAATTAATTCCCAGACATATTGGCCATCACAGCTGCTGGTGGAGGCTTCTGGGAGTTTTCGTCCAAGAACATCTGGGAACCCAATATTGAGAACCTCTGCCTTGGATTCTTCTTGGTTTTGTTTTGCTTTTACTGCTACCCCCCTTTTTCATATATGAAATACACATACAAAGAAAGATAGGTGGGCACCCAGCAACAATCTCCACCACCACCACCCCAACTCTGCAGAAAACATTCAATATATTTCTTCACCATGGCTCACTCAATATACTTCTTTTACATTCTTTCTTTCCTTATAAGATCACCTTGTCCATCTCTTGCTATGGGAAATGGCCAAATAAAAATAGTTTGGATAATAAACAGTTCCTGGAACAGCAGGATTTTTTTCATCCAAATACTAAGAAGAAAAGGAAGAACGATATGGAAATTTCAAGGGAAACAATTAACTATGGCTGCATGTCCAGGAAAAATAGGTCACATAGAGGTGGTTGCAATCTCCCAGTTTGGAATTGTTACTATTATTTGTCTGTCCCCTGATTCATCTCTCCTTCCTCAAAGTATTCACTATATTCCTCACCAGCCTTCCTTATGTTATTCATTGTGCCTCACTTTTTAGTGACTAAAAAAAGAATCAATCTAAAAAAAGTAACAAAATTGGAATTGCTTAAAATTGACAGGGAAGGGGGAATTATCTCAAAACGCCCTTGCTATAACTAAAAATAACATGCTGCAGATAATGTTGTTAATTGTCAACACGTTACTTCTGAGCTCTGTAGAACAGTTGCTACTTCCTGGGGAGGAAAACCTTCCTTTTTCTTTTTTGTCAGGTTTCCGCTTCAGTTGTTGCTAATCACAAATCTTGCTACTCATACATGTGAACTGTGGGACTCTTGCAGGTATAAACAATTTTTCCTAGTATAAAACACATATGCTTTGTCACTTAATATCAAATCTCTGTCTAACAAACACACCCAGTTCAAGGCATAATATCACTTCACTGTCTAAGAATCAGATGAACATGTGTAACACAAACCAGCCATCCATAGTTACCCTCCAATCACTACCCAATGGGAAAATGAAAATGTCAAAAATGCAATGCAGCTTATAGTAGCTGTGATAATCACTCCCTTAAAAAGACTACCGGCTTCAAGGAATATGGCTGTCTTGGCAAATATTTATTCCAATTGGAAACAGATGAAACATTTCAGTTTGTTAAACTCATTACAAATATGCTGGCATATGAAATTGCTCATTTAGACTACTAGTGTTAACTGTCTAAAAGCATGAAAATGTTTAAACCTTCACAATTTTGGGAAGTCAACTATGCAGCATAAAATGTAAAGGTCTGGATAAATTAGTTTAATACGTAACTAGAGATGGACATGAAATAAATCAACAAAACAGGAAGTTCATTAAAAATCGCTGGTTTCTTGTTTTGGGTTGGTTTGGGTTCGTCAAACCAATAAATCTGAACTTAACTGACCCACAGACTTTTTAATGATTTATTAAATTTCCTGGTTCATTTCCCCTCCCTTCCGCCCCCTTCCTACGACCCCCCATTGCCTCCCTACCTAGTCCTGTTGCTTCCTCCTCTCATGGGCAGAGGCAGCAGGCCCAGCTTCTGGAAGGGAAGCTTGGCTGCTGTCTCTCAAGACGGCAGCAGAAGAGGAAGAGGAGGAGGCGACAGGACCAAATAGAGAGGTGATAGTTTATGGTTCATTTTTTCAAAAAGTTTGGATGATTTGCGGGCAGCCATTTTTGTGGTACATGCCTAGCTCTATACATGACCTCAAAAAGAATAACACACACACACACACATCCATTTTATTCTCTTAACTGGGATCCAATTCTCATATGACGTGAAAAAGATGGAGAACGGGAGGCACTGTTTTATATGCCAGTCCTCTCCTTCAGTCCTTCCTGGAGGACAGAATTCAGGAGGGCAGAATTCAGGGAGAATCCTGTTCGACACCCTGGATGCTGGCCTGTGGGGTTTCTCAGGGTTATGTTTTGACTCCTGAGTTATTTAATATCTACATGAAACTGCCCAGAGGTTGCCCAGAGTTTTGGGGTTCAGTGTCATCAGTATACCGATGATGTCAAACTCTATTTTTCCTTGCCACCTAAATCTGAGAAAGTTGTTTCAGCTCTAGATCAATGTCTTGATGTCTGTAATGGACTGGATGAGAGTGAATAAACACAAACTTAATCCAGACAAACAATAGGCATGTAGTCTGTGCTGGGGCTTGCATTTTATTTTAAATAAATAAATAAATAAATAAATAAATAAATAAATAAATAAATAAATAAATAAATAAATAAATAAATAAATAAATAAATAAATAAATAAATATCACTGTCATATTGTATATGTTTGTATGCATATGTTTCTATATCATTTGAGTAATTGGAGATACATATAAAGTAAACTACAGGTACCATTGCTATATTAACTGGCCCTTGGGTCTTTGGTTCCAACAGGTTGAATGAATTCTTAGGTGTAACCAGGTCAGATCAGTTGAAAGAATGGGGCCTGCCAATCCTAAGTCAACACTTACATAAATCTCACTGACTTTGATTAATCTATTCTAGTTGGGGCTTACAAAGAAAAAGCGTGCTGCTTATATTCTGCCCCATTGCGCTCAAAGCACTCTCTGGTTTTGAATTTAATTATGCAGGCTACACATTCCCCTCCCCCCGGGGCGAAATAAGTACTCAATTTACCAACCTTGGAAGGCTGAGTAAACCTCATGCTAGCTACCTGGGATTGAATCTGGCTCATGTGCAGAGTTTTGGCTGCAGTACTACAGTTTAGAGAGGACGTGGTGGCACTGTGGGTTAAACCGCAGAAGCCTCTGTGCTGAAAGATCAGAAAACCTGCAATCATAAGATTAAATCCACACGATGGAGTGAGCTCCCGTCGCTAGTCCCAGCTCCCACCAACCTAGCAGTTTGAAAGCATGTCTTCGGACAAAACGCTAGCGCTATGGGTTGGAAACGGAGATGAGCATCACCCCCTAGAGTTAGACACGACTGGACAAATTGTCAAGGGGAACCTTTACCTTTACTACAGTTTAACCAAAAAGCTCTTCAAATTTTACTGTAACAACTTTTTTACAGTATAGATTTTGGTAGACTAGTTTGATATCCAATGCAGTGCAGTGAACAGAGAGATAAGGACTCGGGAGACCTGGGATCAAATTATGGCATGGCCATGGAAACTCACAGGTGAGGGGAAGGCACTGGTAAAAACCACTCACTAAATATCTCACTTATTTTGAGAGCTCTGTTACGGCTGCTATAAATCAGTTCTGATTTGACAGCATGGAACACACATACAATAGAATTTAGATTATCCTATACATAATGTGTTGTTTTCAATAGGCAGGTTTGTGCAACTACCAGTTGAAGGTAATATTTTTCTTTGCACCCTGTCTGCATTAGCAGAAAGGTAAAGGAAAACAGATGGATGGATGGGTGTTGGTGGAAGGAAGGAAGGAAGGAAGGAAGGAAGGAAGGAAGGAAGGAAGGAAGGAAGGAAGGAAGGAAGGAAGGAAGAAAGGAAGGAAGGAAGGAAGCTAACAAGTAAGGCAACAAACCAGAAAACAGTGGCAGTTACACAAAACGTATAACATCCAAAAAGAGCACGGTGCTGGTGCCAACATACTTATCTTGGTATTTAAAGACAAGCGAAATAAAAATTCATGATTTTAATTAAGTGCACAGCCATTTGGCAAGCAACTTTGTTCAGTATCATCCTGCCAAGCTGGAAGGAGAAAACCTAACGGGAGCAGTTGAGCAGTGCACGGGTTGCCTGTATTCACCTTCATCCCCATAAAATGTGTGAAGGCAACATCAAAGAGGCCTGGCCTTTCACAAACCATGGGATCCTTGTCTCAAAACTGGGTTGTGTTTGGGCATCCTCTCCAGAGGTGCTTAGTTCATCCGTCTTATCTAGGGTCTTTCATACCCTTTAAGCTGTGAGTACAGGTGGCTTCTCTGTCATTCAGTTGAACATTTCTGTAACTCTGTTATCAGCTGTTCCTCTATGGGAAGCTGAGACTACACTAGCAAGCTGAATGAGGGTGGCTTGATTTTCAGCCAATGTTATGCTTCTGTTCAGATAAGGTAACCACAGGGGGACCACAGATTGTTTTAGTTCCATTGTCGTCACTGCCCCCCCCCCAATCCCATGAGGTTCAATCTGTGCCAGAGCACAAGGACCCTCCTTCTTGTCATCCTGCCATCTTCAAATTCTCAGCTGTCCTTTTATAGCTCACTGTAAAACTGGTGGGTGGTTTAAAATGTTGCACGGTGTTAGGGAAAGGGTTGTTTTATTTCATATAAATTTTTATCTTTTCTTGGTCTGAGGAGAGGTGATTTAGTGCTAAACTAATGTATCAACACAGTGAAAAATTATCTGACGCAAAACCCAGTAGTTTATGCTTTAAAAAAATTCATGGCAATGAGGGAGAAAGACTGCGGGGATGGGTGTTTAAGCTGTCTGAAACATCACACCTTGTTTGGTACGTCACTAGAATACCACCCACAGTCAAGTGCCCCCCCATCTCTTTGGAGGAAGAAATAACTGATCGTACAAGGAAAGCACCATGCAAATCACTTTGTCTTCAAAAAAGTAGAAGCCCCCAGCATCAGGGGAGAAAACTCCACATCTGAAGCAAAGAGACCTGGGTCAATTGACATTGGCCTTTATGTTGTGTGGTCAATTTAAAAAAGTTCAAATTCATCCATTCTACTTCAACAGCAAATCTTGTACTATTTTTCAGTGTAGTTGCTGCTTCAATAAACTTATCCCATAATTCCTTGCTCTGATAAGAACAATTTACAGTGGTGCCTCACTTAGCAATGTTAATTGGTGCATCACTAAGCGATTTTAAAAAGCCCATAGAAACGCATTAAAACACGTTTAATGCGTTCCTATGGGCTTAAAAACTAACCTTATGCGAAAATCCTCCATTGCGGTGGCAATTTTTGGTGCCTCTAAAGCGAGGCAAAACAGTGGGTGGCCATTTTGTTTACCCGGCGGCCATTTTGAAACCGCCGATCAGCTGGCTGAAAATGGGGGCTTTGCAATGATCGCTTCCCTGCGATCATCGCAAAGCGAAATTTCCCCATAGGGGCCATCACAAACCGATCGCTCTTGCGATGGCAAAAAGTCCATTGCAAAGCGATTTCATCGCTATACGGAGCGATCGCTATGCGAGGCACCACTGTATCTTTTACCTCTGAGTCCCTGCTTTGGCTCCTGCAGCCACTGCCATATGTCGCCTCTGCATTATAGTGGCTTTATGATTGTGCCACTCCTTGGAAACTCCCATGGCTCCATCCAATGGAATCCTCAGAATATTGTGGTGAGGTACTCAAAATTTCTGCTATAATTTAGAGGAATGCATTAGAGCTCTCGTTATAGAGAATTCTATCTTACCAAACACACACCCCTGCATACTACAACAGGGGATTCTAAGTCCCACACCAAACTACAAATCAAATAATTCCTTTGGGTGGAGCAGTGGCAGTTAAAGTAGTAGAAACCGCTATAGCTTAGCGTACCATCATGTAGATACCATATTTGTCCATGTATAAAATGACACTTTTCTCTAAAATAATTAGAGGAAAAATTGAGGGTTATTTTATACATGGAAGGAAGCAGTCACACGTGCACACTCGGGCGCAGATCACCTTCCTCCAAGGCTTTCAAGACTAATGCCACATCCTGATTTTTTAATGTACCTCCAATGCTAATACTTTCTTGTAAATAAAGGTGCTTCCCTTACCAACAAGAGACCATTATTTCACACAGAAATAATGGCATGTCACAATGAAACTGCATCTTGCTGCCAACCTCTTAATGCTAAGACATTACTTCAGAATAATAATAGGCTCATTACTCATCCTTCATATTGCTGTATAGCCAAATATAGCGCAATCAAGGCTATTAAACCTGAAAACATATAGTTGCAAGTTGCCCTATTGAATTCTGGGAATTATTTTATGAATATCTGATTTTAAAGAACATGTTTCAAACAAAAGAATCTGTTCTTTCCGTTTAGAATAATAGGTATAAAGGTGGTAAACGTGTACTTAATGTAGTCAGGATGTCATTGTATAGATCAGGGGTTTCAAACTCAATTTACCTGGGGGCCACTGAAGGCAGAGTCTGGGTGAGGCTGGGCCACATCAGGTTTTCCGTCAAGCAGGGCAAGAGCCCAAGGAAGCCGCCCAGGAGTTTCCTTAGCCCGGCTGGGGCTCCGAGGAGGAGGAGGAGGGGCGCGCGAGCCCTCATCGCCAGCCACAATCCCCTCCGGCTCCTTCTTCACTACCACCACTAGCAGCAGGACGAAGAAGCAGAGAAGGGAGGGAGTGCTAGCAACCGCCTAGCGGGGGGGAGGAGGGCATGACACAAAACAAAACAAAAAACCCTCACAAAATCGCCTTGCCAAAGGAGAAAAGTCCCCATTGGTACCCGTGAAATTAAACTGAATGGGGCGGGGGCCCCACCGGTGCATGTGGGCACAGGTGCACACACAAAAAAAACCCCACACACGGAGATCCGGGAACCTTCCTCTGAGCCCCCCACTCAAAAAAAGGCACACTCAGCAGCAGCAGCTACCCCCACCACGTCAGAGGAACAAACTTTGTGAGGCGAGCCCAGGCAGCCTCCAGAACTGAGGCGGCTGAAGCAGGACAAAGAGGAGGAGGAGGAAGCACCACTGGGTGCTGAGGTGGCCGCTGGCCGGGCTGGTGCTGGGGGTGCCGAGAGAGAAAGAGAGCCAGAGAGCCGCTCCCCTTATAATTTTAAAGAGTGAACATTTTGCTACGTCTTTCTTCATTGAAAATATGTGCAATTTTAGTCATAACAATAGTCTTATCAGCACAGAGGCCAGTAAATTGCCAGATTTCAGTTTACACAACCCTTGGAATTACAGATAGTGCAGCACTAATATAGTTTCCTATTTTAAAATTATTTTTGGATTTCTAAGCTTTTGAACCTCCACGTTCTGCAGAAAACATTGTTTATAATCACTGATAAAGGGATGATGAGGGTATAAAGATCAGCCAGAAAATATAGCCAGGACAAGGAGCAAAGGATGCCAGGAAAACACTGTTAGAGGGGAGAAAATTTTGCTGGGGGAAGTAAGATTTTTTTTCATATACAGTCATGTGATTTTACAATTGCTTATGCTTTCGTGCAGAGGTCCCCAACCCCTCGTCTGTGGCCCGTGCCGGTCCATGGCCTGAGCCGGACCGGGCCGCAGAGACAGGCCTTCCACCCCCACTCACATACACTCCCCCCGCACAGCCCCTTTGCACATGCACGAACATGCCAGTGCCCATGTGCCCGATTCCCCACCCTTCTGTGCATGCGCACAAGCGACGCACCACTATTTGCATCTGCACAAGCGCCACTCTGTTGTTTGCGCATTCGCATGAGTGCCAATGTGCCCACATGACCACCCTCCTGCTCCTTTGCGCATGCGCACAAGCGCAAGGGGGTGCCCTGCCTTCCCCAGCCAGTCTGCAAGGTTAAAAAAGGTTGGGGACCCCTGCTTTAGTGTAGTCCTTTAATTACATAATTTGTAAAGATGCTTTTCATAAATGTGACTTAACTGAAAGTTAGATGTTTATAATGTAGAAAATAGGCTGTTGTAACAATTTTAATGACATATTTTGTAACATTTTAGATACCGTTTTATTGTTTCATTTTGAAGTACCATATTGATTTTAAAGTGCATTTTAAAGTTTTGTTAGGGTAGTTAGACAGTATTTCTTATTAATTCATTAAGGTTTTACATTGAAGGTTTTTACTCTTATAACATTGTCTTAGGTTTCTATAGTTAAGTTTTTTTGGATATTCAATAGACAACAGTATAACACATTTATATCTTTATGCCTATTCAATAAAATGAAGAAAAGCAGAGACTTCTTTGGACAGTGAGTTTATCTCTATTGCATGGGGGAAATAAATTAAAAGGATATTTGGAAGAAGGAAGCAATACATTCCTCTGGATATCACTGGGATCAACCTGATTTAAATGCCAGCTGTGATGAATACAGACTTCTGATTTTTCCCTAGAGGTCTATAAAGGTCTGCAGGACTGTAAGGGACAGGCTCAGGCATTGGTTTATCTGACCTGAAAGGCAGATGGAAATCTGATGTTTTCAAAGGTTACATCAATGAACCCAAGGCATTCTCCTGATGGTCTCTCATCAACCACAGCCCTCATGGTTCCTCTTGTTCAGCTTGGAGATCTACAGATCAGTTGCATTGGGTGTGGCTCATTGGCCACAGCATTATCCACTGAGACAGCTGGGTTTGGACAGTGTGGTATGCATCTCCTGGTCGGAGCAGAGATGCATGCAATGACTCCAGTTTATGGCAGCAGCTCAGGCTGGAAAGGCCATCAGATGTTGTGGGGAAAAGGATATGCCTGCATCCTAGGTACCAGACCTAACCTTTTTTTCCTAAAGGTAGATTTGGAAACTATCTATAGCTGCTACCATATTATTCTGACTACTAAAGGCAAAAGGTGACCAAGGCAGTCAGCCAAATGGTAGCATTGTGGGGTGGCAGCTGGATTAAATACCCAAATATTTCATTTAAGCAGATACATCTCTTTCAGACAGACTGGATTCATTTATCAGACTGGGGACAGGATGCCTGGTTACAGGATATCAGGTTGGCCATGCAGCTTGGTTTCAGCTGCCGTTTTCTGGCAGGAGCTGAGTGTGGCCAGCAATAGTGGTGATTTGGGGTACTTGGGTTGGTATGAAGGAAGCAAGCAGGAGGCTGTGTGCCTGAGGAATCCCCCTGGGGGAGCTGGGGTGAGGCAATGGTATGGCATAGTCCGGGGCATGTGGCCTAGCTTTGTCACAGAGTGGTGTATGCCCACGTGATCTTCAAAAGGACTGCTGCTCCTGTTGGAACCTTCAGTGGCTACTGAAGGGGTCAGTGGTGGGCATCAGGGGGCATTTGGGTCCCTTCACTGCACTGGATCCAATCTCCCAATGCTAAGCCAGAGAGTGCTGCTGAAAACAATAAAAGTTGTGGTCTTTTCTTCTAAAAAAAGTTTATGCAGTGTCTTTGTTAATCTCCCATTTTGGTGGTCCAAATCTCAACTCCAGGCCAACAGGGGGTGATAGCCCAACAACCACCATCCTGTTGAACTTCTGTAAAGAAGTTACTGTTTCTTTCTATCTGTAACAAGCACAACTGATCACCACATGCAGCTAACTTTTACTAGCTCTGCTGGTAACTTTAAACCATACACTAAATAGTTCAGGAGATTTAAAAAAAAAAACTCACCAACGAGAACCTAAGAATAAGTGGTAATGGAAACTGCTATAAACCTGCTTGAAGGCTGGCTTGAGATCATCTTTGGAAAACATGCAATAGGTTCTTTCACCAAAAGATTTATGATGGGTGGGATGCAATAGAAGGCTTTTTTTGTGGCAGGACCTATTCAAGGACCTCCAATGGTGTACTGCATAAATAGAAAGTAAAAGGATTGGCTTTAATGGTTTTTAATACATCACTGCACTGTGCTTCTTTTTGATGTTAAGGATTTAGTTTTAATTCTTGTTTTATAATGTGTTTTCCAGTCATTTTGCATTTTTAATATGAACAAGGGTGAACAAATGCTTTTCTCAACTAATACTATCTAATAGTGTTTCCATAATTCCACATTTTAAAATTAGCTTCCATGAATTGCAAGCATCTTTGATTTGAAGGTTTTTTAATGTCAGAATGTTTAAAGTTCCTTATTTCATTTCATTTCATTTCATGTTATTATTGCTTCCCCATCACACAAAGTGTGTTTGGCTGTCAGTCAAATATCTCGTGCTCACTTTCATTTCACCCCTATAACAGCACTGACTGGAGACAGGAAACCAAATAAGGGATGTATTTGGAAGTAGCAAACAACAGCAATTAGTATGAGATGAAAACACACACGCTACAGGCATTGTCTGTGCTGTCAGTGAAAGGGAAATTTTAGCAGTTATCTATAGACAGCAGTAAAATGAGTATGGAAATAGCTGTGGACACAGATAACATTAGCATGATTGCCTACTGGGACAAGCACACTCCAGAATACTTTGCAGAGGTGATTACACCACTGCTTATCTAAACTGATTCCTCAGAGTCGATTTCGCTCACTGCAGCCTGCAGCAGCTTAACTTTGATTCCCTTACTGCATTTCTTTGGTTGACTGCATGTGCGGTAGTATTTCTCTTTGCTTCTTGTGGCAGATAGCAGTGGCAGCTTGTCCCTACTGCAGCTGGTGGGGCGGCAGGCACAACAGTGGTGGGTGGAGCTGTGGGAGATAGGCAGTAGTTACATAGTAACCTTTCAACCCTATTGCGATCTTCTGACTTCATCTCTCCAAAAGGTCTTCTCATTAACTGTTTGGCTCGCAGCTTGCTCAGGGCTTTCTTTATTGAATCGATCCATGTGGCCTTTCTCTTTTCCTACTGTTATTGTTTTTTTTCAGCCAATCTCCTCTTCTCGTGGCATGCCCAAAATACAAGAGCCTCAAGTTAGACATTTTTACTTCTTGTGAAGGTTCAGCCTTGATTTGATTTAGCAATTGAGTGAATTGGTTTGCAATCCAATGCCCCATCGCAGTAGGAGATGGCAAGTCACATTTGCACAGCAGGCAGAAGAGTAAATTCTTAGTCATTGTTATGAAAACTGTGCATCCTACTTGGATTTTTTCCATGTCCCATTGGTGGGAGATGAATCATTGATAGAAAACTACTGATTTATAGAACATATCAAGAACAAGTAGGCACCTGAAACTGAATAATGAATGTTTCTAATAACCTAACATGACTGACTGCTGTCTTTCACAACATTCCAGTCTATTACCTCATCATTTTTTAAACATCTCTCACAGTCTTCCTCGGTTATATTCTTCACATGTCACTCTGATTGTGCTCATCATTCTGTCTTAGTGTCTTGCTGCAAATAATTCCTTCACACATTCTGTTACAAAATGTTTGAAGAGTACAGGACACAGGACAGTTCTGAAGCCCTCCATCTTGATAGAGGTCCTTGAGTTTGTCTTCAATAATGGACTGAATGAGAGCCAATAAACTAAAGAAGAACCCAGGTAAGATAAAGATCCTACTATTAGGAGGATCATCAGATTGGTTAGAGGGAAATTTACCTGGCCTTGATAGGGTGACACCCCCCCCCCGAAGGACCAGATCCACAGCTTCAGGGTACTCTTGGACTCAGCAATTTCTCTGGAGGCTTAAATATCTGATGCGGTCAAGAGTACTTTCTATCAACTTTGGTTGATTGCGCAGTTGTGCCCCTACCTGGGTGAGAAATGCCTAGCAACAGTGGTTCAAATATTAGTAATCTCAAAAATAGCCTACTCTAATGCTCTCTATGTAGGGTTGCCCTTGAAAACAGTACAGAAATGTCAGCAAGCCCAAAACATGGTGACCAGACCAATTACCAGAACTACTAATTATGATCATATATCCCCAGTATCGGTGTACTTTCATTGGCTTCCTGTTAGTTTTCATGCTCAAATCAAGGTACTGACCTATAAAGTCCTTAACAATTAAGGGCCTTGATACTTGTCAGAAATCACCTGTCCACCCCATTTGCTCCTCTCAATCCATGTTGTTAAAAGCTGTTACAGCCAATGGAAGCCAAAAGGCAAACACAAGGAATTGTGCCTTTTTGACTGTGGTTCCTAGTCTCTCTCTCTCTCTCTCTCTTTAATGGTGACTGAGATACTCTGGTGTAAACTATCCAGTGTAGTTCCTGCACTAATGGGGTGGTACATACATACATACATACATACATACATACATACATACATACATACATACATACATACATACATGCATGCATGCATACATACATACATACATACATACATACATACATACATACATACATACATACATACATACATACATACATACATACATACATACATACATACATACATACATACATACATACAAGATACCTCAGTCATGTTTCATGAGAAACCAGAAATACAGAGTACTTGTGAACCCAGTTTTTCAAACCAACAGTGAATCTTCCTTGCTGAATCCATCTGGCGTCCATTTAGTCTGTTCAAAAAACAAGAAAAACACCAGAAGGAACTTCATTAAATGCTTTTCTCAAATTGAGATATATTGCACCCACAGTGTTCCCAGCATCTGCTAAACCAGGAATGTGATATCATCTTGCCTATAAGTTCCCTTATATCATGTTGCCTATAAGTTACCATCTTTTCTAGTATATTTTCAGTTAGTACAAAGGGATGTGGTGGTGGTGCAGGTTAAACCGCAGAAGCTTCTGTGCTGCAAGGTCAGAAGACCAGCAGTCGTAGATCGAATCCACGCAACGGAGTGAGCTCCCGTCGCTTGTCCCAGCTCCCGCCAACCTAGCAGTTCGAAATTATGCAGATGCAAGTAGATAAATAGGTGCCACCCCAGTGGGAAGGTAATGGCATTCCATGTCTAGCCACGCTGGCCAAGTGACCACAGAAACTGTCTACAGACAAATGCTGGCTGTATGGCTTGGAGATGGGGATGAGCACCGCGCCCTAGAGTCGGACATGACTGGACTAAATGTCAAGGGAAACCTTTACCTTTACCTTACAAAAGAACAGTTCCGGGGAGCTGCTTGCTTGCCTGCTTGTCTGTTTATAGATTTACAATTTTCCCTTTAGGCTGTATACAACAAAAGTACAGAAAACACTTGATGTCAGTGAAAGAATGGTTGCAAAGGTTTATTTGTGTCTTAAACAAGTGTCTCTGTGTCAACCTCCTTAAACAGCTGTTGTACACACTAGAATTATATTTCAGAATTCTGTTAGCAAACATGCAATGTAAAGGCTCTATGGCCAGAATGTTCCAATTTGTGCCATAAGTTTTCAGTTACACGTTGAAAAGAACAGGGATGTGCAAGCAGTTAGTGGATTCCCCCTTGTGCTATCAGTGGGAAAACAGGAACCACTCACTGAACAGACCATTCCGCACATGGATCAGAAGCAACAGAATACTAATAAATACAGATAAAGTCTACTAATTAGCGGTATAAATCTAAAGTGGAAGTCTGAAGAGCATTATAATCCAGGACAGTGTCAGTGGGGAGCCACATCAGCAAGTCCAATAAAGACATTTAAACCAAGAGAGCAACAATACACCACAAAAAGGCCTGACACAGCATCCTTAACTAAAAGAAGAGTGAAGCAAAAGGCTTTTCAATTAACACTTATTTAAAGGCCATTAGGTCGCCAAACTTGTATCTTGGCTAGGGATCCTAACAAGCCTGGGTTGACCAGCCTGGGAATACTCTGTTGTTAATGACTCATATTATGAACCTTACTGGTAGATCCACAAGCAAAGGCCTACAAGGCTAGTCTGAAACACTTTTAAAAGAAGGCTGTCATCCTAGTCCCCTCCAGACACTTTAGTCTACAACTTGCATCAATTCTCCCTATGGGCTATGTTGGCTTGGGCTGATAGAAGCCAGAGTTCAAAACATCTGGCTGATAGCAGCTTCAGAAAGGCTAGGGAACATCACTACAGGAAACAAAACTGGAGAGGGGAGTAGTAGAGACATGGGACACATTGGGAAATCTTTGAGTGCCAGAGACAGAGTGGGTTATATAGTTCCTAATTTTTGTGGTGTCAAACAGTTTGCTAAACTTGATAAACATCTTTTTTTTAAAAAGCAACAAATACTTCCCTACCTTTCATTTACAAGTGATTTAGCCTTTGTTTATTTGCTGAAGGCATCCAGGAAACTGCACATAACTGAGCAGAAGTGATATATCGATAAGTTCCTAGTTAGGTTGCTGTCATATAATGTCAGTTTAGGTGGGAGGTGATCCATTAGTGTTATTCCTGATAATAACCTTTGCTGATAAAAGCATTCCCAGAAGTAACTGTGTGGGCTCCGCTAGCCTGGGACATGTGCTGGCCCTCAATAAAGGACCACAATTAAAACCGATTGTAGCGGACTGCAAAAAGGTGACATCATTCCTTCCTGTCAATCAGAGGATAGGGCAGGAGGGGCGGAGCTAAAAGGACAGTTAAGACAGCTGGAAGAGACAGTTAGAGACAGTTGGAATGTGATAGGGATAGGGAGAATTAGGGACAAGAAGATGGGGAGAGAGTGCTAGGGTTTAGGAATATCTAAAAAGGAGTTAAGAAAGGAAATTGAAAGAGTTAAATATATTGAACAAGCAGGAATGAACACATAAGCATAACATGAGAAATACCAGTGATTGAATACATGATCTAATATATGCACACCTGACACAGTTTCTCCTTATGATTTTGTTCATTAATCAAAGAATATTTGATCAAACCCTTGATTCCTAAGTTATATGAGCAGCTCCTGTGTGTGGGAATTGTAGTGGTATTAGGAGAAATACCTGGTGGCAGCGAAAAGAAGGAAAAAGGCGTGTTTACCTTTGTGGAGCCCAAAGGAAATAAAGGGGCAACAAGGGGGATCGCCACACCGATGCTGGCAGGGTAGCTAATAATCTGGTGGCAGAATATGTATGGTAGAAGATTACAATTGTGTTTTTGTAGAAGGCAGAAGCAGCCATATGGATTTTTTTAAAAAGTTTGGTAAGAAAAAATGAGAACTAATGCCAGATAAGCAGTAATATTTCTGCACTGTGAATTCTTCCTGCACAATAAACATGTAGCTTTATAAGGATTTAGTTTCCATCATGTTATAATTATAATTACACAGAAGTCAACTGGTCTCCAAACCTGTTATTTGATTAATCATTTCTTGGAATAGGTTGGGATAAAGTTATCAGATCTACCTAATTTGAGATGTCAGTTCAGTCAGCTAAAAAGGGTTTATTGACTAGAAATTTTGAATCAGGCTTGAATATTGTTTAGATAAGGTAACACAAGGAGTGTCAGATTATTAATAACGGTGTCTCAAAAATATGTAGGGTGCGCAAAGAATAGATCTGCCATAGAGAACTGGGGTGGTGATTTCTTCTAAAAGGAAAGCCAATGGGTTCATCAGCTATCCATGTGTTAATCCTTTGCCTCCATCATGGTGTTAATCTGAATTAATGGTGGTGGGGAGGTAAATTCCAGAGGATATAGTGATGCAATGATTGGAAGATAATCACTCAGATGCAAATTTTGGATAAGTTCAGCCAGAAGCAGATAGTCTTTTAGATATACTGTCTCCAAATCATTTCAAGCTTTATAAGTAAAAACCAGGGTTACTATGGAGGAGGAGGAGAAGGAGGAGTATTTATTTTGCGGTCACTGACCCAATAAACTATGGAGTGTATTTGAGGATAAAGTTCAAGAATCCACTATGTACTTTCCTAAAACTGGCCATTTCTTCTCAAACAAGGCCTCTGGGGTTATAACCTGCAAAGCAGTGACATGTGACCAACCAACAAGAGTAAGATTCCAGTAAGATTCTAGAAATGAACTAGAATAACCTCATAGTGACCGTCTGGAAACAGAGTTCTCTGTCCTGAAGATGGTGGACTCATAGCAGGGCCCAGTTCAGAGCCCCAACAGGAACATAAACTTTCTGCTCTGGGAAATCTGCAGTTATCCTTTTTAAATATTCTATTTGGTGACATGGAATTTCCTCATCTTTTAATGGTTCTTTACCTATGTTTACCTAAAATCCCTATCTCCTGACCTTAATCTCCCATTGTTTACTCTGTTATCTACTGATTTTTGTATCATTAATATAGAGAAGGAAGCATGCTTATCTTAATTTCATTAACAGAATTGTAATGTCCTTCAGTGTAACGATGTAAGAACTGCTGGATAGTTCAATAGTTTAGGCACCTAGCTGTATTGCCTGAGTTTGGAAGTTTGAGTTCTCCACTTCGCCTCCTTGACAGGGTTGGAAAAGAAGATCCATAAGGTCCCTTGCAGCTCTGTAAGATGACAATAATGATGATGATGTGTTGGGCTAGAGTGCATTTTCCTATATGCTTTGTAATCTCCAGGAAGCAGATCTCACTGGAGCAGTTCACAGGCAGTCCAGATTGTGATCTATTTCTCCATGTAGTCACACCCTTAATTGATTGGAGTTGCAGCAGGATGTAGCCAGTGCATTGGCTGACAACAAAAAATCAGTAAGTTCAATTCTCCATTGTCATGAAGACAAATTTTAGCTGTGAATTCAAGCATGCTACTGTCATGTTTGATCCTCACTAACCTTGAACACTCAGGAGGGAGAATTCATATTAATACATTTGATAAGATATTGCAGTGGGCAGAAAACCAACAATAGCTAAACTGGGTAGTGGGCTGTTGCTATGTTGCTTATTTGTTTGGGTATGTGTGTTTATTAGTCTTTATTAGCTGCCCCAAGAACACAATACATTGAAAGGTAGGATAGAATATATCTTTAATATACAAAACCAAGAGTGACTCACTCCAAATAGCTTGTGAACCTTCATCTCTGTATACCCAGCAGTGCTTAGTAGCATTCAAGCTCACAATATGATTGGGAGGAGGCACATGATGATTGTTTGCTAATGGTGATATTTCCGGAACAGGGATTGGTCATTATGAGAAATCAGTTTGAGCAACGTCCCTATGGTGACCATAATGAATGCTTTGACTCATTGTTAGCACTCCAAAGAGACCGAGAGACCTATTGTCAGTATAATTGTGGAAAGCTTTCACTGAGGTGCTAAGTCTCTGCCTCTACCTTCCATCCAAATACAGTATAGCTACCATTTAAAAGTCATGTTTGACATTAATGAATCTCTGTGACTGATAAAATGACACGGCTTATTGACAGGCATGTATTTTTTTATAGGGTGGTCATGTATGTGTGAGGAAAGACTAAAAGATTAAGGCATGTTCAGCCTTTAGAAAAGAAGACTGAGAGGAGATACTCTTCAAATACTTTAAAGGTTGTCATATAGAAGAGGGGCAAGATCTGTTCTCAGTCATCCCAGAATACTAGACATATCATAATGGTCTCAAGTTCTAGTAAGCCAGATTTCGGCTGAACATCAGGAAAAACTTCCTAACTGTTACAGCAATGCAACAATGGAACCAACTACCTCTGGATGTAGTGAATGCTCCAACTCTGGAGGCATTGAAGGGAAAGCTAGGCAGCCATCTGTCAGAAATACTCTAACTTGGGTTACTGCACTAAGCAGGCAAGTGGATTCAGTGACTTTAGAGCCCCTTTCCAATGCCTTGATTCTATTATTCTCTCTATTTCCAAAAATGCATCACAAGGAAGGAGAATAAAAGAAGACACTGTTTCCATCTGATTTGCATATGCTAACAGAAATACAACAAATCTCATGAGATACTTGGAAAGATGGTGACTGACTGGTGAACCTACTCAGGTTGCTACCCAAATAGTTACTGTTGATGAGCAGCATCTTGTGTTCAGTCTTTGGACAGTTTTATTATACATCACCTTGGGATTCCCAGTGGGAAGAAAAACAATTAACAAAGACTTCTAATAAATAGATAATATACAAGTTCAAATTCTCTGTGTCGCTTCCTTAAAGTTCTTTATCTTTACATTGGACATGAACTGGACGTATTTTCAAACAGAAGGCTATCCTCCCATAGTCTTTCAGCTAGGGAACTGCATCCTGTAAGGCAGATTGTATGGATGACCTGTGTCTCAAACATTACACAATTTTAACTGTATGAACCTACTAATTATTTGGAGATGCTTTATCTGCTCATTAACTGAACAGTGTCAAAGACTAGTTCAGATGCAACACAATGTCATACAGTATTTTAAAGCTGCTGTATTTAAAGCCAGAGTAATGATGATGGTACCTCATCTGTGGCAGAAGAAAGGGGCAGGAGATTCATCTACATGGTGTTCATTTTGGTCTAGAGATACTGAGCTTGTTATCTGGGCATGCTTGTGGATTCAGCTTTGACACACAAGGCACAAGAATCATTTGGAGTTCAAAGTACTCATGATCTGCTTCTGTTTACATAACAATAATGCCTCTCCCAGGACAGAGGTAGCCTGACTAGTTATTTCTGCACTAGTAATTTCCTGCCTGGACTACTGCAACTCCTTGTAAATGGAACTACCTCTGAAAATGAAAGGCAACTGCTGGATAGCTCAGTGGTTTAGACGTCTGGCCGCAGAGCCAGACGTGAGTCCGATTCTCCACTGTGCCTTTTTGACTGGGCCTCTATGGTTCATAAAGCCCTTTCCAGCTGTGCTGTTCTAAGATTATTATTATAAATATCAGTTCTTGCAAAACAGAGCAGCAAAATTTCGCTGCTGGAACTGACTTGTCTGGAACATATTGTCTGAGTGCTTCATCAACTGAATTGATTGGAGGAAGCTAAGCCTCGTGACTGAAGGAAGCCTGTTTACATAGGCAAGGTATAAGCCATTTTGTTCTCTCCTCAGCCATCTCAGCTTACTTCCATGTAAAAGACACCCCTCAATTTTTTTGTGTAATGATTTTAGGAAAAAGTAGCATCTTCTACATGGAAAAATATAGTAGTCATGTTTGAAATGTGTTTTCTGGATTCTGTCATCCACAATGGTGTGACAGGTGGTTACCAAAGAAAGAGGCATTTCACAAGAGTATAAGAATTTGTCTTGCACTGAGTCAGACCATTGGTTTAAA
The DNA here is from genome assembly GCF_051106095.1 of Pogona vitticeps. Lineage (NCBI taxonomy): Eukaryota > Metazoa > Chordata > Lepidosauria > Squamata > Agamidae > Pogona > Pogona vitticeps. The sequence continues at coordinate 84,092,896 of NC_135785.1, read as the reverse complement.
ACAATTTTCAGCTTTGACAGCAGTTCTCCAGGTCTTTAGGCAGGAGTCTTTCTGAATCCTATCTGGAGGCCCCTGGTATTATCTGGTGATCTTCAATCCAGGTACTAATCAGACCCAGCATTGCTCAGCTTCCAAAATCAGCCAACATAATATGTGTACAGGGTGTGATGTTTTTCAGCAATAGCCTTCCCTCTATGGAAAACCCTTCCAAAACTGATCCACCTGGTATCTACATTGATAGCATTTAGGCATCCAGCTAAGGCCTTCTACTTCCAGCCAGAATAGAATTCTTCTATCTCTAGTTCTGCCTTTATTGTTGGAGATTTACTGTTGGTTTTAAATATGCTAATGTTTCAGCATTTTGATACTGGTCAGCTGTCTTCTTGTTATTGTAATATTTATGGTTCTATCAGATGTTTTGATTTTGCCCGTAATCCACTTAAAGAGCATTGCCAGTTGAGGGCATATGTAAACATTGCAAACAGATACATTAAAGACATTAATAAGTTTTATGTGATCGCTTGTAAATTACCCTGTTTCCCTAAAAATAAGACCTAACCTGAAAATAAGCCCTAGTATGATTTTTTAGGATGCTCGTAATAGAATCCCTACCCCAAAAATAAGCCCCAGTTAAGTGAAACCCCGCCCTCCACCATTGTGCAGCAACCAGAAGATGACATGACTGTAAAATAAAACATTGCCTGAAAATAAGCCCTAATGTGGGTTTTGGAGCAAAAATTAATATGAGACCCTATCTTATATTATATTCGGTACCTGTTGTGTCTGTAGTCCATGTTTTTGTAGTCCATGTCTGTAGTCCATGTTTTTCCTTCCTTCTGTCCCACCACCTTCATAGTCCCATGTGGTAAGGAGGCAACTTCTTTTTGCTCTTGTGTTTTAAAATAGCTTTTATTTATTTTAATTATTTACTTAATTTTTGTACCACCCATCTGGCTGCCAAGGCCACTCTGGGTGGTGTACAAGTAGGATAAAACAATAACATAACAATGAGGATAGTTGACAACAGCCAAACAAAATATAAAAGGTACTATACAAAACACACTAGAAAACCGCATAATAAAGTAAAGTGAAAAAAATGGTAGTAGTAGTTTGGATGCTAATTGTTAAAGGCAGTATTGTATCAGGATGTATTCAAATCCTGGAAGGCCTATCTAAAAAGTCATGTTTTTAATAGGTTTTTAAAGGTTCCCAAGGGGCCAGGTGAATTTCGGGTGGGAGACTCTTCCGCAGTTGTGGGGCAACCACTGAGAAGGCCTGATTTCTGGTTGTCATTTTTTGGGCCTCCCTTGGGATAAAAATTCTCATCCGCCCACCCTTAGAGCGCAGGCAGATCTGATCGGAAGGAAGCGTTCTGTCAGATATCAAGGTCATAAAACATTTAGGGCCTTATAGGTTAACACCATCACCTTGAAGCTGGCACGGAAGCGAACAGGTAGCCAGTGCAAGGTGGCAAAAGTGGGGAAAATGTGTTGGTGTCCTCTAACTCCACTGAACAATCTGGCCGCCAATTCTGGACCCATTGGAGTCTCTGTAACAGCCCCAAGGGTAGCCCCACATAAAGAGCATTGCACTAGTCTAATCTCGAGACTACCAGTGCATGAACCAGCATGGTGAGCGACCCGGTGCCAAGGTAGGCAATCTGCCTTAGATGAAAATAGGTGGAACAGACCATAAACACTATCTGAGGTTCCACTGACAGCAAGGGGTCCATGAATATGATCAAGCTACAGACCTCATCCTTTGTGAAAGAGTAGACCTCCCAAAAGAGAGGGAAGCACCCAGACCGCAAACACTATGGGCACCCTCCTGCAGGATTTCCATCTTGCCAGGGTGCAGCCTCAGTCTATTCTCCTTCATCCAACCCAGTATGGCATCCAGAAAGCACTCAAGGGATAGGATGGCATCCACTGCAGAAGGATGGGAGGAGAGACAGAGCTGGGTGTCATCCACCTAATGGTGACACGAAGCTCCAAAACTCCTGATGACCTCCCCCAGCAGCCTCATATAGATGTTAAATAGCATGGGGAGATGACAGACCCCTGTGGGACTCCATAATAGAGAGTCCATGGAGGGGACAGCATCTCCCTAAGCTTTACGCTCTGAGGATGGTCTTCCAGGAAGGACCGGAGCCAAGCCATGGCCTGACCTCTGATCCCCAACCCAGAGAGCCTCCCCAGGATGGTATCAAAGGCCACTGATAGGTTGAAGAGGACCAACCAGGATGTCTTGCCCTTATCGGCCTCCCTCAGGAGGTCATCTTGCAGGGTGATGAATGCCGTCTCCGTGCCATGACACAGCCTGAACCCGGACTAGAATGGATCAAGGGCATTGGTTTCCTCCAGAAGTGCATGAAGCTGATCGGGCACCACTCTCTTGCTAATAAAAGGGACATAGGTGACAGGTCGATAGTTGTTAATATCGTCCACCGCCAAATTGGGCTTTTTGCAAACTGGCTTAACGAGCATCTCCTTGAGGGCAAGGGGGGGCTGCCCTCAAGGAGAGAGCCATTGATAATAGTTGCTGCCCATTCTGTTGTTAATGGTCTGGCGACTTTCAAGAGCCAGGCTGGACAAGGGTCTAGTGGGGAGGTAGTAGCCCTGCAGTGATCAAGCACTCTATGTTAGAGTTACCAGGCAAGGCAGTGCAGAGGACGTCTTGGCTTGACCTATTGAAGAAGAGGAGAGATCCAGGTCCTGGCAGATGGTCTCCACTTTGTCTTTTTAAAAGGCCACAGATTGGTCACAGGAATACTACTGGGAGGCCTATCACTATGACCAACCCTGAATAAATCATGTACTGTATTATGCGAAAGAGTTTGACTTGGTGGTCTTGGGCTTTGCTTGTCCGGGAAGTGAAGTAAGATCTTCTGGTAGCCTTCACTTTGGCTAGATAGATGTTAGATGTGATTTTTGTCACTTTTAAGTTTCGGGCCCGTCTCCAAATGCTCTCTAGCCTCCTCCTATTTCGCTTCATCGCCCATAGCTGCTGGTTATACTAAGCAGCTGAGCAGGCTCGGGAATGGAGGAGGTGTTTAGGAGCAATCGTGTCAGCTGCCTTGGTGGCAGTAGCATACCATTCATCCACCAAAGCTTTAACAGGAGCACCAACTAGATCAGCCGGTATACCCTGCATTGTATCTTGGAAGCCAGCTGGATCCAATAGCCTGCAGGGGCGGACCATCTTAATAGGTCCCTGCTCCCTACAGAGGGGAAATGCATTTTATCAGGCGGTGGTTTGACCATGACAAGGGGACCAGTACCAAGTCAGTCACCTTTGGATCACTCTCTCCCTGACCAGTTGAGAACACCAGGTCTAATGTGTGACCTGTCATGTGGGTGGGGCCATTAACAAATTGGGGCATGTTCAAGGAAGACATGGTTTCCAAGAACTCAAGAACTGAAATCTGTGGCCCTAACCTCAGCATGGACATTGAAGTCGCCCAGGACAATAATTCTGGGGGACCTCAATGCCGTTGCCGAGATGAAGTATGCCCACTCCAGAAAGCTGGATCACGGGGAGCATGGTAAACCAGCACCATCCCAAATCCATCCCTGGTCCCCACCGACACATGGAGGGCCTCAAGGGGATAACCAAGGCAGAGAGCCAGGTTCAAAGGCGTTTTATAAATAATGGCAACTCGCCCTCCCTGACCCTCCAGTCTACCTTGATATTGGATGAAATATCCAGACGGGCAAATTACTGAGAGGGCTACGCCACCCTCTGTGCCCACCCAGGTCTCAGTAATACAAGCCAGATCTGCGGTTCATCCAAGATCAAGTCTTGGATTAGTTGGGCTTTATTTAAGACAGATGTGACATTTAACAACATCAAGGATAAAGTGAATAGTTGGCTGAGCATTACCTCATTTCTGGCCACTAGCAACAGAACTAGAACAAGGGACGGCTTCAAACATCTGACCCCCATTCTTTTAGATTTAATTGCTACTGTGCCCTATAAGGACCATTATAACTTGTATGTTGTTCATTTCCCCTTCACTGTGTGACAGGACTTCAGTTTCCAGTAATAAATAATATATGAATAAAGTGCACGTGAAAGTAAATAATAATGACAGATAGGGTAAAATAAAGGTATGTTTACCAAAATGATTTTGTCAGTCAATAAACTTGATTGTAATTAATTACAGTACCATAATACAATATAATTAATTAGTTAATGAAATTTTAAACTAGTAGGGGAATTTCATCAGTAAAAGTTAATCAATTTTGAAGTTAAGTGAATCAGAGCTAATTATTAAATTAGATTCAAAAGGCAAATTCAGAAACCCCCACCCCTGATATGTCATAGCTAAAGCAGAAAAGAAAACTTAACTAGGATGTCTGTAAGGATTAAATTTCAATTGAGATGTTAATTCATTAGTTAAAATAGTTGTACAATTCATTAATGAGAGGCTAATTTATAGGTTCTTGATCTGTAGCATAATTTTCCATTTTGGCCATCTTATGGGCACTTTCAGGGCCCCTCTTCAAATCCTTGCACTCACCTTCCAACACTTTTCATAACCTTGTTTAACAAACCATGTCATGTCTCTGTATATTCGTTAATTGTTTTCAGTCATTAGTAACAGGTCAACTTCCAACAGATCTTATACTTTTGAAGATTGAGTTCTTTCATGCCGAGATTGAGAATTCAGGCACGTGATCAGTTTCACCCCCTCTTTGGTTCCACCATTCTGTCAGTGTTTTTCATTATTGGAGGAGTCATCACCAATAAAGTTGTACTTTGGCAATGTAAATGATCTAATTTTAAAAAGCAGAGTAAATCAAAGGGCAAATAGTCCAGGGGCCAGGGACAACCAAGGAATATGGAAGCCTCACTCCTCGCCATCTTGCAGCACTCGCTTTTTCACCTCCATGCAACATTTCAATTTAATCCAACCACTATCAATCCCAATCCCTCTCAATAATATCTAATGAATAATCAGTCCCGGTATAAAAAAAAAATTGGCATCCTGTCTAATGTCCCATACTTTGTAAGAAATGCCCTATTCTGGTGGGCGACTGAGACCGGTATGATGGCATTGAACCCTTCATCTTCTGAGCCAGCACCATTTTCTGCAAGTGGTAACAGGGCAGCAATAACATCGTAAGAACCTGGTCCTGTAACTGGAAGTCCAAATAAGGGAGCTAGCCAAAAATACTGGCAAGTCCCCATATATACTTGCCATTTGTAGATAGTAGTTGGCCAGGTCCCACAGGACTGATCCATCTTTTAAGTCATGCTATTTCGATATTTGTTTTTAATGTGATCTTTTATTCAATGGTGGTTCAGTTTTGAAATTGATTTTGTGTGTCTGTATGTGCGCACACACATTTCCTCAGCTGTACTGGTTTTTAAATTTATAATGTGACTCACCTTGAATCCTGCAAGAGGAAAAGGAGGGACAATAAAATAAAATAAAAGATTAAGTCTGCAAATGCTTTTATGAGATAGATGCACATATGTGGGAAATATAAATGTGTTTAAAATACCAAAAACACTACAAATGCACCTCTAAAATTAAAGAGTTTATGTAATAGTATTAGTATCAAACATTCAAAATGGTGGAAAGATCTACCATAGAAATCCATTCTTTGAAGCCATTGATCTGGACGATCTGTGGCATTTCTCCTTCATAGTTATGTATTGAATACTCATAAATTAGGATGCCATTCCCTTCTGGCTGTTTTTAAATAAACATTGGTAAGCCTCTCCACAGTGCAGCTGATTCTATGGCTGTCTAAATTTTACTATTTAAGTTTGCTAATGACAGAGTAAGTGAGGAGTACACAATATTTACAAGGTTTAGATTCTGCTAATCTGCTGAGAAACCAGTAGAAACTGACCTAGCTTCAGGGTTTTATTCCATAAAGTTTGAAGACACAAAAGAAACTCTTGACAGTGAAGATTTCCATTAGACATCAGACTTAGCAGTCTTTAGTATGCGCATGAAACTTCATCCTTAAGCAAAGAATCAATCTACTCTTTCCTCTGGCTCATAAAAACAGAATTGTTTTCCCACCACACTGCCCTGATGGCACAATTCCATTTTGTTTTGTGCTATACAAACAGAATTTATCCATGTCCCAGAGATACCGCAATCCAATTATACACAGTGTTGACAGGATAGTTATTACCGGCCTATAAATTGTCGCTGTAAGCCAGAGCTGGAAAATTGGTTCCAAACACTTTAAATCTGTGTCACAGGTGTACAATGAAGTCTTAAGCCTGCTTGGAAAGGCTCATTGTCTTATGTACCTGTAGGGTGGAAATGCTGGCAGGTGTGACTGGACAGGGATGTCGAAATTCTGCTCCATAATTTTACTCTGATAATTCTCCTTTTCACTCCCAGACCTTGGATCATTATTATTTAAAAGGAATCCATTGTATTACTAATCGACTTAAGTCTGGAGATTGTAATTTTTTTCTCTTACCCTGATTACAAAAGTAATTTCTGTGTTATTGATGTGTTGTGTTGTCTTTTCCTTATTGGCCTGCCAGGAAAATACTTTCAGCTCCCCTGTAGACTAGTGCTCAATTAAGAGGCTCACCGAATACTGAAATACTTAACAAAATGCCCCCCACACCCAAAACCTCTTTCTCTTGCCACTTCCCTTCTTTCATAGAACTTATAGAAGAAATACTGTCAGATATTTAAATTGCTAAAAGGCCTGCCACCTGCCAGACAAAAAGGTCTATGGATTTTTGTTTCAGCTTGTGTTCTGTATTTAACAATTTGATTAAAAATATTATTTCATAAAAGCACATGAACTTCAAGTATAATTGTCCCTTCTGAGTTGATGTTTTCTGATTAGTTTCATACATATTGGTTCTGGGGTTTTCTGCCACCCCCCCTGTAACTTTTGCTTTAATATTCTTAGTTTGTTAATATGTGTGCTCCTTTTCTACACTATGATAGTGTAGCTCATCTACTTTGATTTGTATCTAAATATTTGAAAGTATTTATATGTATTTGTATGGGTTGGAATAGTGGGGAAAACAAAAAATTTTTATATTCATTCATTGACTCATTCATTCAATTTATATACTGCCCATTAGTGCAAAGCCTACAGTGGGTGGTTTACACAAACGTAAAACATAACAGCCTCAGTATCCCACAACTTCCCCACAACTAGCAAAAAATGTTCAAAAGCAATACAGTGATACAACAGACAATGATTATAACCATAACATAAACAATCCTCTAAAAATTTACAATTTTAAAAAGTTGTTATTGATAGCATCCTGGAAATTCAATTATTAAAGGTAGCTTTGAACAATTCCTTCCTTATTGTCTTTCTAAAAATGGAGAAATAGAGGGCTCTGACTGGGATGGGAAGTAGGATTCAGTACCATAAATTACTGCTCAACATCCAGTTTGCAGATAAAGCTCCCACAAGTTTGTTTGTTTGTTTGTTTGTTTGTTTGTTTGTTTGTTTGTTTGTTTGTTCCTTCCTTCCTTCCTTCCTTCTTCAGAAGAAAGCTCCCAGCCAGCATCAGGGCAGGAACAGAAAGTCTGGGTGGAGCTAAGCCTAGCTAAACCTCAAACCTTTCTAATTTAGGTCTCTTCTTCCAGGTAAGCTATATTTAGGTGCCTGTAAAATGTGTGCGAGTCAGGAACCTCCCTCAGAATGGGGAATATGGTGTGTGTAGTCCAAGAAATACGAAAATTCAGTGCCTGTTTAGGAGGACCACCTTTAATTCTTTTGGCTAATCTGATACCCAGCGTAAGTGGGGTGTAATTTTTAATTCTTGATGCATATCCAGTTGATAAGCTAGTCCAAAGTAATGAGCAGAAGAATGAGTTAATTTAAAAAGTAACATTTAAAGTTCTGGCAAGAAAAGAAAAAACCCCAAAAACTATGATGAGGGCTAAGAAGCTCTTGTGTAAAAGAACCAGCTGATTTTCATATATAAATTAAATTAAGCAATCAGTTCTTTGAACTTTTAATGTATTAAGAAGGCCTCAAAGTTAGATGTCGTAGCCTTTCACTATGTGCCAATAAGCAAAAATGTTTTTCACGCTGGCACATACAAAGGACACCTCATAGATAACAGGTAAACTATCCTGTTTTTCAGATTCTAAAACCCTATTCAGGCTGTATATAGCCTAAAAACAGGGGGTTATTTTATTCATGGTTTAGACACATGTAGGTCCTGCACTCTGTGCCTCCCATCTCGATATCAGTCAGAGCTTTACACTTTTAGTACAAATGTCTGGCACAGTGTTTGTAAGCAGGTTCAGCTGAAAACACCCATAGGGCTTCCAATCATAGTGTGGTTGGCTGGCTGGATTTAAGTGTGTTTCACCAGACATGCTTACAAGCATCTCTTCACATATTCAGACTGAATAAGTGGAAGCCTATTTGATTGATATCTGAGTTGGGGAAACAGTGCTTACATGTGTGCCCACAATCCTCCCCATAATGAGAGCACTCCCCATTTTTAAGGTTTAATGCCAAAATAAGGATTACATAAACTAGGGATGCTGTAGTAATATATGAGATACATTTTGAGGCAGATATTTGCCCAATAGTATACACAAATATCCAGAACCTTCCTTATATCCTGTTCTGCCCAAGTCAACAATCAGATACACACCTTCTTCCAAAAGATTAATGGAAAGGTATTGGAGGGGTTGTTTTAATGAATGCACTGAATTGTGAAAATATTGGATTCTGAATGAAAGACTGGGTGTTGCTCTCCTCTCAAAAGAATGCTCATTTTGCAACACACACACATATGCATTCTCATACAATTAGCCAACAAAATGCGCTTGCATTCATAACAAATGTGTACTGGTTTGCACAGATGCTTCCTCCTTTTAAAAAAAAACACAAGGATGATATTCCACATTTGCAGAAGTTTTTAAGAACATACGTAAAACACCTTCTGGCTGCAAATTTCTACACGTGTGGTAAAGTGAAGTGGAAAAACAAAAGAAAATCAAATCAAATACCATATTCACACATTCCTAAGGTAAATGAAAAATCTCGATTCTTTAAATGGAACTGTATTTTTAAAGGGTTTGGTTTCCGATGGTTGCTTTTTTAATATAAGGAAAGATATTCTAATGCAGAGGTTAGCTGGTGCTTGATGGCCTCAAAGGACTGTCAAGGCAAGATCATTAGCATAGATAAAACTCCTGGAGCATGGGAATGTTGGTTGATCATTTGTGTAAATGTTAAAAAGTAATGGTGCCAGGATGCTACTCTATGGAAGACCGTTCTTTTGATTTCTCCAATGACTATACCGTCCTTTAAATTCAACAAAGAATCTTCAATTTTGAAGTAGAGTGGCAACCAATTATGTTAGTCACTGATCTTTAGTAAGGAAGTAGAGCTTTTTGAGCAGCAATTTATGGCGACCAGTAGTATCATACACCACTGTAAAGTCAAGAAATGCTGCCCCGATTATCTTATGTGTTTCAAAACCATCTTCTATAGGCTGGGTTAGATTTGAGTCATACAGCTCTTGCCACGTTGGAAGCTCGCCTGTTCTAGAATCAGGTTCAGTTTTACGGTCTAGATGATTTAATATCATTTGTTCAAATACATTATATAAGTGGCATAGTAGGGAGATTGGACTGTAGCTTCCAAGATCTGATGGTTATTTGCCTGGTGTTAGAATAGCTCATCTAGCAGTTATTAAAGAGCTGAAGGAGCCATTCCTTTATACAGTATTTTGCCCAAAATATTTACCGTATTTTTCGCACCATAAAACACACTTTTTTCCCACAAAACAGGGGGGTGGAAAGTCTGTGCGTCTTATGGAGTGAAGAAAACAGATTATATTTTCCTGTTTTCTTCTCCTAAAAAATTGGTGCGTCTTATGGAAAGGTGTGTCTTATGGAGTGAAAAATACGGTAATTTCCTCAATTCAGAGATCATCGAGTCCCTCCACTTTGCTATTCCTACATCATCCTATAAATTATTGTAGTTTCGCCAATGTGAAGGCAGTACAAAGTTCATTAGATTTGCTTTGAATATCTCTTTGAAGTTTTATTTTCATTATGCATTGGTTGGTCTTCCCTGTCAGGAGCAGTTGGTGTGCTAATTCAGTGAAGCAGAGAAGACACTCTGAATTAGTTGGGAAGGTAAGACTTTGGAACATTGTCCTACCCCAAAGCATTTGAGTAGCACTCGGATCTATAAAAACATTGTCTAAACACTGGACAGAAAGTTGCTGCCAGAAGTAACATACTTAGGAAACTGGCTAGGTGAGATTGGGGTTCATACCCACAAACAATAGAAACAACAGCTTTCTCCCTGTGCTACTCCACAGCAAAATATGTTAGTGCCATATGGTATACATGAGCATCCACTAATGATGCAAAAATATTACTGGCTGCCTGAAACCTGCCCTGATGAAAAAGTCTGTTATCTGGCTGGCATTAGCACATCAAGTACATCAAGAAGTGCTATCAAATCATGAATTAAATAAGGTAATATAGCACTAAACCCATCCACCTCATAGACACCTACTCCCTGGATGACAGCTAAAATTGAGGAAAAGCTTTCTGCACACAATTCAAGCTTTAATTATTAAACCAGGCTAGGTCAAATCTATGGAGAACAAAAAACACATCTTGGTGAATGGATGAAGGCCGAAGAGTGTCTCCCACTAGAACAAAACATTACTTGGACCACTCGGAAATCACTTAATAGACTTCAAAGTGAAGTAGGAAGACCAAATAATAATAAAGTAAAATGGGGCTACTTGAATACAGGACACATTTTCTGTGAGTGGAGAAATTCAGTCAAATGTTGTATGTATATGCAATTTATGCCCTACAACTTATACAAAAGAAGATCTAGCAAATGGCTGAGATAATGCTATTGAAGTAGTTTACTTCTGGTTAAAAAATAACCTAATAATCATAACATTTTAATTTGGTTATGATTTTACCCGTATTTCATATATATGTCCATAATTTTTAATTGTGCAACATTCTGGTATGAATAAAGAAAGACAAAAAAATCTGGAGTTATAGATTAAAATCCACTGTGTCTGAAAAGGGAGGAATAAATTTGTGACCAATAAGAACAGGGTCATATTTTCCATTCAAATGCCAGGGAGGGGAAACAACAGGTTATCATTCTTAAGACCTCTTCAAAATCCCTAATATTGCCATTATAATAACCTCAGCGCTTTAATGGATGGGGACCGACAACTAAGAACATTCAAGGGAATTGCTTTTTAAAAGATGTGTTGTTTATGCCTATAACATCTATTTCTGTGGAAACCAGTCCTGATTGAGATCAATATGACTTGTATCTTTTGTAAAAATTGCTATCCCTGGTACTTAATTGCTAGATAAGCTTAATTGCATTAATACATGGTGCATTTATTTAAACAGACATAGCATATTATGGGAGTTTAATCAGGAAGCATTGTGATGTGTCAGTATGTAAACAGCAAGATGACTCCACCAAATGTTTAGATGCTAATCTAAAATTTTGTCATTATGTCTGATATTTCAGACAAGAGTTCATGTGACGTAGCTGTTAAAATTGTTCAGGACTGATAACATTCTCAATTGCGAACCAGAACATCACACCAGTAATCAATCCAAATTCAGCCACAACTTTGGTACAATGAGGTTTTTCATGCTGTGTTTTTATAAAGATTCTCAGTGATGCCATTTTGAAATTATATGTGTGTTTTGTGTAATTTAAATAGATAGATAGATAGATAGATAGATAGATAGATAGATAGATAGATAGATAGATAGATAGATAGATAGATAGATAGATAGATAGATAGATAGATAGATAGATAGATAGATAGATAGATAGATAGATAGATAGATAGATAGATAGCAAAACACAATCATGGGATGGGTGGTAGCAAGGAGTTATTTAAGCAAAAAATAGTACTTTAAAAATACTTATGCAGATGCACCAGATTTGGTGCAGAGCAAGCCCATACTGTCTGTAATCAATATGGGCTTGCTCTGTGCCAAATATGGTGTGGACTACATAATGCATTCAAAAGTTGTAGCATTCTGAATTGCTCTTCCTAGCAGTATAGGCTTAGAAATAAATGTTTTATTATGGTCATTGACCAGCAAAAGTAAACAACATCGCAAAACGAACACAAAACGATGGTCTAAATGGGTTTTTTTCGCTTTGCAACGATCGGTTCCCTGCTTCAGGAACCGATTCTTCACAAAACGATGATTTTAAAACAGCTGATCGGCGGTTTCAAAATGGCCACCGGGTAAACAAAATGGCTCCCCGCTGTTTTCTGGGATGGATTCCTCGCAAGACAGGCAGCTAAAACAGCTGCCCTATGGAGGATCTTTGCTGGACGGTGAGTTTTGACCCCATTGGAACAAATTCAAGGGGTTTCAATGCGTTTCAATGTTTTTCCCCCCGCTTTACAATGTTTTCACTTAACGGCGATTTTCCTGGAACGGATTATCGCTGTTAAGCAAGGCACCACTGTACAATCTGTCCCCTGTCCAGCTCCCTGGTTTTGCTGGATTCGGGACTGCCTCTTTGCCCCGGCCTGCTGGACAAGGGTCAATTCAAATTGGGAGAGGCTGTGCTGCACCGCCTGTCTCCAGGCTGAACTCTCGGATGTCAGGGTTTCCCATCTGTTCAGGTCCATTCCTAAGGCCTTCAGATTCCGCTTGCAGATATCCTTGTATCGCAGCTGTGGTCTCCCTCTGGGGCGCTTTCCCAGAACATTAAATAAATTTAAAAGCACTAAAACATCTGTATATATAGCTACATTCATGCATCTTATTAGATATCTCCTGCTTCCCTATCATAGGTCTTGTGTATGGCCTATTGTAGCTTGCATAAAATGACAGAATTGTTACTTAGAAGCTCATAGAGCCCATAGTACAGGCTCAAAGAATGTTGTTTTGACTGTGGTTGCACAATCCCAGAGGTACAGTCTTGTGTACCTGTGATATTTAGGATCCTAATACTTAGAGGTGAGGAGCTGTTCGCTATTTTCAGGAGAAGTATTTTCACTGGAATCAAGCATACTATTTTGTGTCAACAACGTTTGGTATCTGAAAGAAGAAGATCCCTTGTTCACTGGCACTGCATTCTCTTACTTCTTTCTCTTATTCCTTTCAGGCTGCGGCCACAAAAGGCAAATGTTCCACGCTTCCAATGATACTTTTCATGCCCCTGTTGTACTGAATCACAGTCATGTACTATAATACTGCAGTGATTGTTCTAATGTGCTGTAACATTACCTATTCATTCTCTCCTGTTTGAATCATTATGGCTGGCTACACCATGGTATCGACTTATTTTCTTTCTTGTTTTCTGAGGCACTGCAGCATATTTTTTTTTAAAAATTAACAATACATTGTTATGTTGGGTAGGGGTTTCTGTTCAGTAAAATTTCCTCTGTCGTGCCAGCACCTCTCAAGAACTGCATTGCACTCAGTGGACCTGGCACCCCATCCAGGGCTCTGTCACTTGCCAGACCATAGGTGGAGCGATGCAATACATACCAGTGCCCTGGCATACTTGGCAGTTGGCACACATTGACCTATGTATCAACATACTAGCCATGAAAAAACATTAAAAAATTGTAGCGAGGCAGCCATGCAGCAGTAAGGGTGGCTGCCTTCCTTGGTAACTTGGCGTTGGAAAAGAATTGATAGGGTTGTGCACATATGTCATACCATTAAGGAATATATTGATGTGCCTTCAGAACAAAATAATAGAAGCCACCTGGCAAGTGGGAAATACGTATCTCCACCCTCTGAAATTGTTACAAATATTAAGACAGGATCATATTTAGCACTAGGTCCTATAAATGACACACTGAACAATGCTTGTATATGTTGTCATGTAGTTTGGAGGTAATCTCTTCAGTAATAATTTTGATCCTCCAAGCATTTGCTCATGAGTGTCCCATTGATACCACTTGCTATTTCATTATTATTTATGCCTATCAACCTTACAGTATGCCCATCATTTGAAATTCCCTGGCCAGATGCCCTGTTTTAGTAGCATTGAGCATACATAATTCTGTACCAGGTCATAGTGCTATTGTTGGTTTACAATGACATGATTTTGCTCATCTCATAATGCTTAGCTGTACAAATGGAAGATTATTGTCCCCAGAAGGTCTTCACTGGCTCAGCCTTTGCTTGCTTGGTCAGCAGACCTAACAGTGCATATTCAAACAGTCCTCCATATTAGTCCCTTGCTCTCAATGAATGTCTTGTTGTTTGCTAAGAATCTATAGGAATGGCAAAGCCATCAGCTTTCTAGGTGTATATGTGTAGCAACCTGTGCAGGTGGTTACTTCCTATTAACTCCCAATGAAACTCTCCCTGATAACTAGAACTACATGATCAAATCACCTGACTATGGAGACCAGAAGGTTTGAAAAGTATCTTGTCTGCATCTGGGTCGATTCTATTGAACTTTCATTGACTTCTGCAACTGCACATTCAGATTGCCCAAATAAAGAAAGTCAGAAGGTGTTGAAAGTATCTTCTGCATCAGGGGAAATTATCTTGATTCCTTCTCAGAGGCATTTGATAGAATTGATGCCATCTCCAACACCCAGTTTATCAGATCTTAATCCAAATATTATTGCTGGGTCTTGTTTTTAGGGAAAGGAGCTGAATTTCTAAGTGGCTTTACTGAGGCTGGTAATTCTGGATGACTGAATGAGAAATAGAACCTTCCTTCCTTCCTTCCTTCCTTCCTTCCTTCCTTCCTTCCTTCCTTCCTTCCTTCCTTCCTTCCTTCCTTCCTTCCTTCCTTCCTTCCTTCCTACCTACCTACCTACCTACCTACCTACCTACCTACCTACCTACCTACCTACCTACCTACCTACCTACCTACCAGAGCATTGCACAATTGAAAATCATGGACACATGAAATATAGGCAAAAAAGGAAAGAATTAAAATGTCAAAACCAATCAGACTATTTTTGCCTGGAAGTGGCCAGAGCTTAAGATGTGTGCAGAAACGTTTCCTTGACTTCAGCTATTATCCAAGGGGTCAGCTGTTATTCTTGAAGTGGGTGGGTTTGACGTTGTTCCAGTGCAATATTTCTGGAAGTGAAGGATTAGTTGGCTGCACACCATTGCTCAGGGCCCCCCAAGGATGCTCATAATGCCTTTTCACTTTTTAGGGAGGCTCCTTCTATGTCCAGGAGATAATGCACATGGGTTGCATGCATTGCGCATACTTTTCAGTAGGCATGTATACACCAGAGCCTGGGGAAGGAACTTTTTCAGGCCACAGTTCCTAGATTCTGTTGAGAGTACTACAACAACAACTCTTTGCTTGCACTGCATAATTAGAGTTGCTCAACCTCCAGATGAAGTCTCAAGACTAAAGTCTCAAGGAATATTTGTACTTGAGGGAAGGCAGATCTCAGGATGAGCAGCAGACAAAGAGAAGAATATTTGATGTTGCAATGTGCAATGGCTTTAAATCCTGGGCTCTTAAATCTCTATCCATTCCTTGCTGGCCCCAGGATGCACTGGATGAACAGGAAAGTCTTTGTATATGTGCTGTCTTTATAAAGTGTCAGTATACGAGAAGCCAGTAGGAAGTGGTGAGGATTGTGTATACAGCCAACAGTTGTATGCGCTTGGGCTCTTTGTGGTATTTGGAGCAAAGCAGGGAGTGCAGCGCCAGAGTCATGCTTCTGCAACATACCTTTTTGCACAGGTCCTGGTAATGGCAGTACACAACTTGGGAGGAGGGAACTCTGCTGGGTGCATTTTGCCACCTGCCTGGCCACAGAAAAATCCCCACTGCCAATCTAGGTGGCCTTATTACCTTCGTAACTGGGTTTTAACCAGATTATGGACATTTCCCCAGAATCCATCACCAGCTGGCCCTTGCTTGCCCTCCCTCTGTGACATCGCCAGTCCTGTTCCCTGGTCTAGCGTTTTGGCCCTGCATTGAAGGGAATGAGCTGTTGAAAAGTGGAAACTCTTAACTATCATCATAAGATAGAGAAGATGCTCAAAAACAGATGCACATTTGTCAAATGTATACCATCCAATTCTAATACAACCTAAGGGGAACTTGGCTGTGCCCTACAAATTGTGGCCTTTAGCAAGAATGGGATTCACAACTGGAAGAAAGTCCCATACATTTTAATTATTTTCATGTTCTTGATTTAACTCAGCTATTTCATTAATTTGTTTTTCTAAGCTATGTCTGTTTGTGTGCCATAATTTCCTTTCTTCTCTTCTTGGATTATGTTCAATCAGCGTCTTTCCCACTGTGTAATGGTCATTCCTTATTCCAAGATAATGCAAATTAAATTTCTGAAATAGCTATCTAATATTCCAAAATGAAACCACTGAAGTGGTGGGTGTCAGCAGTGTAAATATAACAACAGCAGTGAAAACACCTTGGAATGCATCCAGTCTTACTCATATGCAGAAAAGACTCATTAAAATCAAATGGGGCTTAAGTTAGGCATGACTAATGTAATGATTGAAGTAAGTCCCATTACCCTCCCAAGCCAACTACACCAGAGCACAGAGTGCTGTCCTCTGAAGATGCCGGCCACAGAGACTGGCGAAACGTTAGGAAGAACAACCTTCAGAACATGGCCAAAGAGCCCAAAAAACCCACAACAACCATGAGTCCCATTAACTTCAGCGGTTCTACTCTAACTATAAAGGCAATGTGATGTCATGGACAGAGTGTCAGAGTAGGGCTCAGGAAATCTGGGTTCAAATCTCCATAAACATGGTAACTCACTGTTGAATCACTTGAATACATCACATGCCCCCCCCAATAAACCCTATTAGGTTCTCTATAAGTCAGAAGTGATTGCAGAGCACATACTAACATTGTAACCATGATTAGGTATATAGTCAGTGCCTTATAAATACATATGTTCATTATATGTTTGGCATGCAGAAGGATTTTGAACTATGAACTGCTGGATAACTCAATGGTTCAGGAATCTGGCTGCAGAGCCAGAGGTTGGGAGTTTAATTCCCCACTCTGCCTCCTTGACAGGAGCTGGACTCAATGATCCATCAGGTCCCTTCCAGCTCTTCAGTTCCATGATAATGATGATTGTGGGTCTAAATCAGTGATGGCAAACCTATGGCACATGTGCCAGAGCTGGCACACAGAGCCCTCTCTGTGGGCACATGAGCCAAAAGTCACCATAGAGAAATACCCGTCCTCTGATCCCGGATTTCGGCACTCCCCTCTGCTGATGCAGTGGTCCAGCGGAAGGGTGCAATGGCAAACATGACCGGTCTAGCCCAATGGGGGATTGGAGGACCAGTAAGTATTTATTTGTTAATACCACTCGGGGGGGGGGGGGGGGGAGAGAGAGAGACAAGCATTTAACCCTTGCAGTGCAGGAGCAGTTGTTTTTTCTAAACTAAAACCTCAGCATTCGGGTTTTAATTGCAGTATTGGCCCTTTGAAATAAATAAGTTGATTTTGTGTTGCAGTTTGGGAGCTCAGGTTCAAAAAGGTTCACCATCACTGCACTAGGCGCTCAGAGGTAGCCACTGCCCTCAAGCAGCAGATTTTGCAGTACCAGTGCATTTTTGCCATCTATCCATGGCATGGATCCACATGAATTTTAATATACGCTCATCTCCAGATCATTGTCCATCTCCATTTCCTTGGTTGTGGCACTGTTGTGAGAGGTTGGACTGTAAGCTTCCTTGAAGTGGCATACTTTCTCCCCACTTGCACTCTGCAAGGAGATGTCCATGGAGTGCTCATGGTGTTGATGATGAAGATGAAGCTTGCCAGGTCTCAGAGAAAAAGCTGCTGTGCCAGGAAACGGCTGGGCTCCCCTGAATCTCCAGGCCAGGCAAAGAAATAGGAGTGAGTCTCGTTTATTGTTATGGGATGGCCATAGTGTTTGGGTACCCAACTACAACCCTCTCTGAATGGTGCCAGGGCTCACTGGCTTCCTGTGCCTGTCCAACACGATACATAATGTACTTGCTTAGGAGCTCAGACAGGGAACCCAAAATGCCTAGCTCACTCCCACACACATGCATGGAGAAATATTATGTTCCCAGTTCCTGTGACATCCCAAGGCCCCACACCATGACTTCAAAAAGACCCGCCCCAAGCTTCAGGCCCCAGATATAATGAGGGGATGGGGAAGATAATCCTGTGAAAGCTCCTGACAAACAAGACAGCACTTCAAAACCATTCCGGAAAAATTATTTTATTGGTTTTGGAAAAAGAGGCTAAACGGGTATCCTCAGCGGTGACAATGGCCTGGTTCAGCTCCAGCAGGATGCCTGCCTTTTGGTTCCTCGCATCCCCCTGGGGAAGATGAAGCTTCAGGCCCTGCAAGAGAAAGACAGAGAAAAAAACAACTAAGGGGCGAGCTCATCCACTGCCATCAACCGGCTTCAACCCAGGCATATTCACCGACCAATGTTCTGGCAACTTCATCCCAAAGTTCCGCCTGCCAACATCCACTGGCTTCCACCAGGAATATCCACCCATTCATCTCTTCCACTCTGCTTCTGAAGCCAGCCTCCGCCAGCTCCCGAATGCTTGGGTCACACACACGCCCCGGTGACATCCCCACGGAATGCCAGCCAGCCCATTCACACACACATTCACACACACCTCTGACACACACACACCTTCACTCCACCAGCCATTCACACATATGCCCAGGCTCCCATCCACTGATATCCACTAAGCTTCCACCAGCTGGTTTCAGGAGGCTGACGTCCCCCAGCTTCATCCACCAACCTCTGCCAGCCTCTGCCTTGTGGCCTCAGCCAGCTTCCACAGGGAGATTCCACCAGCTTCTGTCTGCCAACGTCCACTGACTTCCTCCCGGTCCATCGCCGACATCAGTCAGCTTCAAGCCACAGATCTCCGCCAGCCTCGAGCTGTTAATTCGCAAGTCCACTTAGCAAGTTCATCTGCTTTCACCAGAGGACTTGCCTTGGGCAGAAGGGCTGGGTCCCCTGCAGCCGCTGCTGCTCTCTCTGCCAGACTGCCCTTCTGGTCTCCTGCCCTGCCCAGCAAGCCCCTTTTATCTCCCAGCAGAGAGGTGGGGCTCTGTGAGGTCACAAAGACCCAGGAGAGTGGGCTTGGGTTCCCAAGGCGGCAGCAGCAACCTCAGGATTGGCTGAGTCCTGAAGATGATGGCAACAGTCCCTCTGATCATGTGATTCACCCACAAAAGCTTGTATTTTGCATGATGTATTTAAATTTTTTATTAGTGGCCTATTAATGTATCCCCTGTCACCAATCCCTCTGATTGTTAAATCTCCCCATGTTGGCATTCTGACAGGATTCTAGGCTGGTGCTCCAAAAAGTAATCTTCCAGCATTTGCACCAAAATGAACTTTCCTAATCCTTGAGCTAGGGGAAAAAAAATGAAAGTAATACATGAATAAGGATGAGCACAGTCACACAATGCAGCCTTTGACCTTTTTGGGTTGGTTTTTTCATTTCATTTATTTATTTATTTTTGCCTCTTTTTGGACATTTTTTTCTTGCCCTTGCCATTAAAAAGATATTATAAGGAGCCATTAAGAAAAAAAAACCTAAGTGTTTGAAACACATACAAGTATTTTAACACCATCCCTGCACTATCAACGATGCAGCTGTGTTTCCAAGACTCTCCCAGCCTATGGAACTCCCTCCCACTGGAAGGCAGATTTGCCCCATTTATGCTGTTGTTCCACAAACTGGCGAAGACGTTCCTCTTCAGGCAAGCTTTCCATTATGGACTAGCTGCCTGGGTTGGGCTCTTGAATGGATTGTTCTGCCTTATTGCTTTGAACGCATTTTTGGGTGTTGCTTTTGTTTACTGTTTTTATTGGGGTATTTGTCCCTGTAAATTCCTTTTTCCAGCACCCCTGTATTTGCTGTATCAGTATCCCCAGTTTCACTTATCCATAGTCTGAAAATCTGAAAACAATTAAAAGAAAAAGAAAAAAGTAGAAATCGGTATTTTCACCATGTATTTACCCATACTGGCCACTACAAGGATCTCGAGATCATACTAGGTATTGTTATTGTTGAAGAATACATAGCATGGTCTCTGGCTCCCTTGGTTGGCCAGTTCTGGTGATATAGGTGAAAATACATATTCTTGGATTTTGCTGTTTTACCATGCTAGTTATTATCATTATAGTGTTCACTATTCTCCACAGTTTTCAGTATCCATGGGGGAGCTTGTAACTAACCCCCCGCAGATATGGGGTTTCGACTGTGCTTTCTGATTCAGAAGCTGTGTTTTCTAGTTCCAAAACCACTCCCCGTGTCAACATTTGTACATACATAGTGTGTTACGCATACCCGTACAAATTGCTTCCTTACCAAAATGCTGAAATCAAGTCATAGCCAGCTGAACTCACACACCTGCTGACACAAGAAGGGGAATACACTATAAAATTATGCAGAAGATGAATGGAGTGGATAGAGGGAAACTCTTGTGCCTGTCATGCAATACCAGAACCAAGGGACATCCATTCCAATTGAGTGTTGGGAGAGTGAAAACAGACAAAAAAATTTCTTGACCCAGCGTGTTGTTCGTCTGTAGAACTCCTTGCCACAGGATGTAGTGATGGCATCTGGCCTAGATGCCTTTAAAAAGGGATTGGACAGATTCCTGGAGGAAAAGTCCGTCGCAGGTTACATGCCATGATGAGGATGTATAATCTCCAGGCTTCAAAGGGAGGTACTCCAAATACTAACTGCAGGGGACAGTATCAGGAGACAGGTATCTAGTTGTCTCATGTGCTGCCAGAGGCGCCTGGTGGGGCCACTGTGAGATACAGGAAGCTGGACTAGATGGGCCGTTGGCCTGATCCAGTGGGGCTCTTCTTATACGTTTGTATGTTCTTAAGGAGCAGAAATTCCCAAAGTTTCCCAATACTGTATATTATTAATAATATAAGCGTATTCAGTGTTAACACCTCTAGAATAAAACATTAATAATTTTGTACTTCCTGTCATTGCAAAATGTGATACATGTGATTGTGGAATTCATGGAATCAAAGTATCATAAAATAATTGAGTTGGAAGGAGCGAACAAGGCCATGGGGTCCAAACCCCTGCTCAATGCTGTCATCCAAGTCAAAGCAGATCTGACACAAGGTTGACCAATTTTCTCTTGAATGCCTCCAACATGGGTGCACTCACCACCTGCCAAGGTAACTGGTTCCAATGTCATACCGCTCTACCAGTTAAGAAGTTTTTCTCTATATTCAGCCTAAATCCGGCTTCCTGTAATTTGGGCCTTTTATCATGTGTCTTGCAGTCTGAGATGAGTGAGAACAGATCCTGCCTCTCCTCAGTACAACTGCCTTTCAAGTATTTGAAAAGTGTTATCATATTGGCCCTCAGTCCCCTTTTCAGCTCTTTCAGCATTTCCTCATAGGGCTTGGTTAACAGTCCCCTGATCCTCCTCAGGTGAGTAGAAACCATCATCCTGGACATGACTACAACAGAACTCTTCCAAATGTTGGAAAAGAGAAAACACCTTGCGGCCTGGTGGGAGACGAGTGAGCAGAGTGAAAATCTGAATTAGCTCCAGGATAGACCTGCAAGGGGAAAAAGTGAGGTGGGAGAGGAAAGGAAGAGAAGAGAGAAAGAGAAAGGGTAATTGTTGGGAATTCGGGAGGAGGAAAAAAAGAATCACGACAGCTGAGTGAAGAAGGAAGACTGGGTCACTGGATGGGTCCATGGGGAGGACGATCCAAGAATAAGTATGACTCAGTAGATGAGAAGGAAGAAGCAGCGGGAAGCCCGAGATATTTGAGGGCTCCTAAATCATGCAAGGAGAAGCACGGGTGCTAGTTTTGAATTAAAATGAAATACGCAGGCAACAACAACAGCAACAATAACAAAAGAGAGCAGAATAGAAAATAACTGATAAAGGAGGAAAGCACACTTAATTCTAAATATTTTAAAGATGACGAAGGTGTGGGGGAGGAGGCATGGAGCCCTTGGAAGCATTGTGGGAGTGCTGTTCTCTCCTCAGTTTTAGACTTCCAGTGGACAAGCTAAATCCCTACATAACACTACTCTTTATGACTCTTAGTAGATCATGATTAAGTTTGAAAAGTAAGGAAAAACCTACCAATTATTAATAAGAGTCTGGACAATAAATTAATACCAGTGGGTGTGCCTTGCATGCCTGTATTTTCATTATAGCTGATGTTGCGGGCAGGTGGCCCAATTGTCTTGTTCCTGGGGCCCTATATTTTTTAGGTAAATTCACATTGACCCCTTTGCTGGAAGAACTTGCTTTGTAGCTAGACATTTGGAAACCTAAACATGTCTCCTCAGAGTCCGAATGAGCTGAATGGAACATATTGCTGGGTAAGCAAGCACAGAACTGCCCCCCCCCCCACTGCCCACAGAGTGTGCTTCTGGATCAAGCCTTTAGTACCATGACAAACAACAGTCATGGAAAGATATTCTCAGTATAACAGTTATGAATGGCACACTAGAAAGAGTTCTTGTGAATGATAACACCACATGCACATCTTAGCACAGGTCAGGCTTTTGCCCATCAAAGCAAGAATACAGGAAGCTTCTCTGCGTGTCTACTAAGTCGGCAGCAAATTCAGTGCCTTAGGTCCCAATGAAAATGAAAGAACACAACTAGGGCTCTCTCTCAAACTGAGAGAAATCAAGGCTTGCATTCATAGATGCCTGAACCACTAGGCAAACCTATGGTACACATGCACAGCTGGCATACAGAGCCCTCTCTGTGGGCACACGAGCCATAAGTCGCCATAGAGAAATACTTACCCGTCCTCCGATCCCGGATTTCGGCACTCCCCTCTGCTGATGCAGTGGTCCAGCAGAGGGGTGCAATGGCAAACATGACCGGTCTAGCCCAATGGGGGATTGGAGGACCAGTAAGTATAAGTATTTATTTGTTAATACTGCCCGGGGGGGGGGAGGGGGGAGAGACAAGCATTTAACCCTTGCAGTGCAGGAGCAGTTGTTTTTTCTAAACTAAAACCTCAGCATTCGGGTTTTAATTGCAATATTGGCCCTTTGAAATAAATAAGTTGATTTTGTGTTGCAGTTTGGGCACTCAGGTTCAAAAACTCACTTTGGTTCAAAATTCACCATTACTGGTCTAAATCAACCTAGTAACACACACACACACCCAATATCAATAGGTGTACAACCACTGACATGTGCCCTTCTGATAAATAATGAGCAGGGCCCTTACTCCTGACATGGGAAACAAATAGCCCTCCAAATCCTCTTGGACTTTCATCAGCCTTAGCCGGCAGAGCCAATAGTGAGGGATAATGGGAGTTGCACAGACAGAATATCTGAAGATCTTAACTTCCACATCCCTGCCTTGCTGTCTGCATTTGGAGAGTAGAACTATGTCCATATTCCACAGAGTTATTTTACATGAACAATGTTCCCTCTGATTATACAGAGTCCATTTACAAGGAGCTCTCTCAACCTTTTGGTGTCCTTTAAAGGCTTCCCCCTCTTCCCTAGATGCATTCAAAATTGTATTAAACTTTCTTTCTCCCTCCCGCCAGCTTCCAATTGCCTGTCTTGTCTAATTGGAATGGTGCCCCCAGGTTCTTTTTGTCCCGCTTGAGTTCTGAGGCATACACGCTTGGCTAAGACACCCACACATTTCACGTAACACTGTGATTGAACAATGCCTGTCTATTATAGGAGGCTCTATGCTGTTTTTCTTTCCCACTGTGGTGTCTGCTGTTTTTACTCTTTAGCCATAAGGCTGGACTATCATAGTCCTAGTACTAAAATATACACATTGGACTTGCTGGAAAATGTTACAGCGTGGAGAGCTCCTGTTTCCTGTTCCATCCAGTCCATTCCTTCCCACATGCCATTTTTCTATCTTATTCCTCAAACAATCAATAGGAAAGTACCACAAGTTTTAAAAACTGCTCTGCTATTTTTGGGTGGCCCCCACTTCAGTCCCAAATGCTAAGAAGTAAACCTGAGTTTACTTCTATGGTGAATGATGGAACACACTGTACTATTGTAAGTTATGTGATGCATGCTTGCTTTTAGCTATACAACACGATTGTTTATCCATCTCTGTAGCCTATACTCTTTGACAAGCCAAAGTGTGTTTTGCTCAAAGCCTGTTTACCTGGAAGTAAGCCCATCTAGCACTGCCAGATTTAATTTCAGCTAACTATGCATAGGTTTTATTGCCTACGAATATTATAGCATCATGCTACCAAAACATAAGCAGAACAAAAATAAAAAACAAGAGGGCGGGAAGGAAAAGTTGAATATTAGCTTTTGTAGATTATATTACTGTGGTTAAATTATGAAGAGAAATGATCTAGAACATGTAAGTATTGGAGACAGAAGATTCAAATAGCACCTGCCTAGGACTGCCGACCATGATGTAGTGGAACTAGGGCACGCAAGGTGAATGCCTCAGGACTTTTCAATTAGCAGATATTATGACATCATCTGCCACTATCACCCTTTAGCTTTTCCCCTGATATTCATGAGGAGGGTTAATCTCTTCCCATCTAAAGTGAACTCTGGCCAGCCAATCAAATAACATTTTGCAGGATGGCAGAAGGGCAATTTGGATGTGAGGATGACTGCCCATGTACCACCACCTGAGCTAAAACATGCTCAGACCAACCTGCCTAACTCCCCCTTTGGGAATGGACATTAGGGCAGAAGAAGAAGGTGGGCTACTGTCTATGGCCAGTCCTTGCCTGGTAAAATTGGAACACAATTCACCAGAGTGCTGCAAGGAGAACTTGTATGTGTGTGGAGGGGTAGCAAGGGGGAGGTATTGCACTTCGTGGGATGACTAAAGACCTCAAAGATTGTCCACACTTGGTTTAGAGCAGTCCACACGTGGTGTAGTGCCTTGTGGTTTCCTTGCACCCTCTAACCCCACCAGGTTGCTTTAAGGTGTGTAGAGAATGACATTGTTCCCATTGTGAGCATGGAACAAAAGTGTGGCCCTCCAGATGTTGGGCTACAGCTCCCAGCACTCTTTATAATTAGTTAGGGCTGACTGAGGCTGGTGGACGGCACATTACAGCAACATCTTTTCCTTCCCTTTCTGCCAAATATAACCTTCTCAAGAGAAATAAGTAGATGCTAGATCAAACTGAGCCCCTCTAGAAGCAAAAATGACTTAACTGAGGACAACATACTTTGAGAAGATAAGACTCACTGCAAAAGAAATAATACTGGGAAAAGTTGAAGGCAACAGGAAAAGTGGATGGCCAAATGCAAGATGGTTTGATTCAATAAGAGAAGCCACAGCTTTGTGTTTGCAAGACCTGTTAGGCTTGTTAATTATAGGACTATTTGGAGGTCACTAACTCACAGGTGGAAGTGACATGATGGTACGCAACAACAACATAACCTTCCCACCTTGCTAAATAGCTAGGTCACTTACTAAAGTTGCTTCTTCTGTCTTCAGCAGCAGAGAATGCAAATCCTAGATACTGTTTTATATTGGACAAGATAGTGATTTTATGTTAGACTTTGCAGAACTCAGTTGAACACATACTGCACAGAAAAGCAGGAATAAATCAAGGAGCATCAGACTTTTTAGCTTCTAGCTAAGACTTGAGAGGCACATAGACTTCCAACACCAGCAGAGCAGGACTACAACCACTAGGTAATATTCTTATTACTTTAATCTGACCCCAATTGGCTAGACCTAGTGGGTTTACTAAATTATACCCCAATTCCCAGTTGGAGGACATGGGTTTTTTGCCCCACCCCTGCTTCTCTGAGACATGTCTATTTCAAAGAAGAGCCAAATGGTGCTTATGTTCATGCATGGCCTGTGCCCCTTTGTTTGAAGAACTGGAGTGTGAAATACACAGCTGCCTCAGCTGTAACTTTAAAACCACATATTTACTGCTTACTGCCATATCTAAGAGGGATGTGCTTGGCAAAATTCATCATGCCAATAACGTTACATATAAGAGTAACCTCCAGGCAACACCCATCTTGCCACAAATGTGTGGACTTTTGGTACTTGCTTTGAAGATGTGGGATTTACCCAACAAAGCTCGCACAGTGTATGACTGCTTATTTTTTTATTAGTGGCCTAAAACATATCACCTATTCTTGCCAATTCTTTGACAATAAAGAGTGATGCTGACATTTGATGAGTGATGAGAGAGGAATCTTCTGGGTAGCAGAACTACTTCAATGTGTGCAGAGAAGCAAACACAATTTTTATCTGAGTTCTTCTTCCTCCCAAAATAAATAGCTACTGCTCCAGTAGTAACTGTTCCTGGGATACTTTTAATTTATAATAAAAAATAATAACAGCATGCCACTTTAAAATACACATATCTTGCTTAGCATATTTAGTTAGTCACCTAAATATGTGAATAAGCCTCTCCTACCTCTTCCATGAGCAATTTAAATATTTTATTGTATTCTTGTATATTTTTTTGTTCCAGTTTTAGTAAGGATGGATAAATGCTAAATTTCCTATCATGTTTGGAGAAGACACGTATAACTACTTTGTCTAGGGAGGTCCAGATGAAATAATGTAATATATTGTCAAAAGTTATACCTATGTGCAGCTGCATCTCTGTCACAAAATGAAATTGGCTTCTTGTTGTTATGTGCTGTCAAGTCACCCCCAACTTATGGCAATCCCATGAATGAACAGTCTCCAGAATGTCGTCAGCTGCCCTGCTTGGCTTTTGCAGACTCAACCCTGTGGTCTCCTTTAGGGAAGCAGTCCATCTTGTACTTGGTTGTCTGTTTTCCTCCTCCCGTCTCAAGATGTGGCCAAAGTCGGACAGCCCCAGTTTCATCCTTTTTGCCTTCAGAGACCGTTCAGGCTTGATGTGATCTAGGTCCCACTGGTGTGTGCCCATCTGCAAAGGAAGAACAAAGAATAGTTTGTATCTCAGTGGTTGCATGCCCTAGCCCTTTGCCAGAAAGATACAGGGCACCTCTTAAAAGGGAAGGATGGATCATTTTAAGTGGAAAAACAAGTGGATGATTTTCCCCCCAAGAGACAAACAGTGCTAGCATGAAACTAAATATCATAGCTTTCTGCCAGTGTGGACAGGCTCTAATCCCTTCATTGATGACCTTCCTAGTCCCAGTCTTCTAATTTCTTGGCTGCAATCTGTGTTTGGATTGATGATTGAACCAAGGTACAGTTGTGCCCCGCTGAACGATTACCCCGCATTATGATGAATCCACTTCACGACGATGTTTTTGCGATCGCAATTGCTTTGCGAAGATCGGTTCCCTGCTTCGGGAACTGATTCTTCGCATTACAACAATCAAAACAGCTGATTGTTGGGTTTTCAAAATGGCCACCAGGTGCTCAAAATGGCTTCCCGCTGTGCTTAGGGACAGATTCCTCGCTATATAGGCACCGAAAATGGCTGCCGTATGGAGGATCTTTGCTGGACAGTGAGTTTTTAGACTATTGGAACGCATTAACAGGGTTTTAATGCGTTTCAATGGGGTTTTTATTTTCGCTTTACGATGTTTTCGCTCTACAGCGATTTCGCTGGAACAAATTAACATTGTTAAGCGAGGCACCACTGTATACAAAATCTCTCAGTTTCTTCATTGTCAATGCAAAAGTTGTGTAGTTCTTCTGTATTCATGATTTTTGTCTTCTTAATGTTCACCTGGAATCCTGCTTTGGCATTGTCTCATTTCACTTTCCCTAACAGTCATTTCAAGTCATTGCTGCTTTCTGCCAGTAAGATGGTGTCAGACAAGGTTACATTTTACCCCCTTATATGTTCAGTCTGTACACAGAATGTATATGCAAAGCCAAACTAGATTCAGATGAAAGAAAAATGAAAATTGGTGGAAGAAACATCAGTCATTTAAGATATGCAGATGACACCATCTTACTGGCAGAAAGCAAGAATGACTTAAATTTGCTTGAAAGAAGCTAAATTCAGCTCTTCCGGGATAATATTATTTTACAGTATATCTTGCTGTCCAAACAGAACAAAGCAAAAACTCTGTTTCTGCAAAACTCAAATATTTATCTTCAGTGTTATACATATTTTTAAAACAAACATTCAGGACTATGAGCAAAAGCCAAGCACAAACCCAGAGCAATAGCAATAAGCCTTTGATGCTAATCATAAATCCCCATTTGACCCGTATGTAGTGTCTCAGCCAGGAAACACAATCTCCAGGAACCAAGTTAGTGATAAGCCAAAACAAATCTCATAGAAGGATATTGATAGAAATTCACACAAAGAGAAAGGAACTAGAAAACTCTGAGACAGAGAAAGTTCAGAGGGATTTGATGTATATAAAGAGGAATTTTTTTTGAATTTAGCTATAAACATTCAAAATTATTAGCTAGAATGTGCAAAAATAGAAGATTAAAAACCACTATTAGGGTAATTAAAGATAGAACAGGCAAGAGGTCTAACATAATGAAAGATAACTTGAAAAATTTTCAAGAATTTTATCAGAAATTATGTAAACGAAACAATGTACTGAAATAGGATATAGAAAATTATATAAACGAGAATTTAAAAACTAAATTATTGCTGAAGTCATTAATAAACTGAGAAATTGTAAAACACCAGGCCCTGATGGATTGGGTCCAGAATATTATAAACATCTTAGTTCCATTTTGATACCTAAGCTAAAAATGTTTTATAATAAAATATTGGAAGGAGAGACAATGCCACTTTCTTGGAAATGCTCATTAACGATTCCTATCCCAAAACCCAACAAGGATCTAACAGATCTGGGATCTTATAGGCCTATATCTCTAATAAATCAAGATGCTAAGATTTTTATTGCTATATAAGCAAATAGATGAAATAGATTTATAACAAATTATAGTAAAGAGGATCAATGTGGCTTTATAAAGGGGAAAATGGATAATTTAACTTGGTGAGTATTGAACAATATAGATGTGATAGAAAAGGAAAAAAACAAAGGCAACTGTTTTATCACTAGACATATTTAAGGCCTTTGATTGTGTGGAATGGCCAACATTAAAGCTGCTTATAAAGGGTTGGGGATTTCGTAGAAAATTTATTGGGGTTATAGATCAATTATATTCAGATAATACTTCAGAAGTAATAATTAATGATGGTTTAACAGAGCAGATTTTTCTAGGCTGAGGTACAAGACAAGGCTGTCCACTTTCAATCATCAATATTGTTTTGTATGATTATAGAACTGTTAGCTAATGCAATAAGAAATGATTATATTAAATTTTTAAGTATAAAAATAGTTAATATGACTCAAAAATTAAAGGAGCAAAATTTTAACAAATTAAAAAGTGATATTAACGATAAATTGCAATTTAGTTTCTAAATTGAAACTATCATGGTTTGGGAGAATCTCTATGATTAAAATGAAAATATTACCAAAATTACTTTTTTATTCAGGATTCTCCCAATACAATTAGAAGAAGATTTTAAGTATTGGCAGGATGTGGGAAGTTTTAGTCTAAAGTTCCATCTTGTGGCTATTAAGGGATACCTCAATGGTGTTTAGCATAATCAAGCTATTGTAGTATAAAGATGCATTGTTCTATGAATCTCTCTCTGCGCATGTGTGGAATGTGTAGAAAAGATAAGTTTCTTGACCCTCTTTGGCTAAATCTTCTCTTTATGTAAATGATGGTACTTAATAAAAAAAGACATGCCTCCGGAGAAGAAGGTAGACATTTTAGAGACATTTTGGAGACATTTTACAGGCAGACATCTTCTTCACCAGTGACATGCATCATAACTAAAGACTGTAGTCTGTCTTCATTTATCAGAGATCTCTCCCTGGTTTTCATGCAACTGCTACTTGGACTGGCTTCCAAGCAGGGTTCCCTGGGGATTTCCCCACAGCAGGGATTAATTAATGGATTTTGTAATCAAGGTAAAAAGAATAAATAAAAGATATTGGTATAAGGCTCAAAAAATGGAGGTTTAGGTATTCCTAATATAAAAATTATTATACAGCAAATCAACTAAGATTTATTGGAGATATTATATATAGCAAAGGAAGGTTAATTTGGTGGGATATGGAATCCTCAGAAATAAATGGGAATATTGAAAAATGTTTGTTTAATGTAGTAAAAATCAAGTGAACAACCCTTTTTAAAGAAACATGTTAAATGTCTGGAACAGATATAAAAATAAGTTATGTCCCTTTACTTCACCACTAAAATTAGTGACTGAAATAGAAAATTTCCCAGCAAACATGAAGGGTTTAGCTGATTTGTTTAAGGATAAAAAAAAATGCCAGATTGAAGAATTGGATGATTAAAATGAGATCGCAGGATCAGATTATAGTTAAACTTCAAACTAATAAACTATCATGGTATAATTATATCCAATTAAATAGTTGGACAAATGAATGGTTGAAGACTAATGGCAAATGTAGAGAATGTACTAAGTATGAACAATTTCTATCATCACATGAAGACATGCAGAAAGATACTTTGAGGAAGGGAGTAATAAGTAGAATTTATAACCTAATTTTGGAACAAGAGGAAAAAGAGACTGAAACAGAAGGCTTGAAATCAATTTGGGAACATTATTTAAAGACAGAAATTAAAACAGAGGCTTGGACAAAAGTTTGGAAAATGAGAGTTCTAAGATTAATGTAGGTAAGAATAAAAGCATTTAAAAAAAATAGTTTAAGGTGGTACATTACTCTGGTGAAATTGAACATAATAAATTCAGACTATTCTAAGGCCTGTTGGAAATGTGATGAAGAAATTGGCACACATTATCATATGTGGTGGGAGTGTAAATTGATTCAGAAATTTTGGAAATTGATTTTTAAGGAAATATGTGATATATTTGGAAAAGATATTGAACTTAATTCTAAAATTGCTTTGCTGTCAATTTTTATGAGATAGAACTTGTTTATTGCTCAAAGAAATTGATTTCTAATTTTATGACAAGTGCTAGAATATTAATAGCTAGATTCTGGAAAGATAAAAATGATATTAAATTAGAAGATTGGTATAATGAAGCATTGGACATTGCGTTAAATGATAAATTGACTACTGAACTTAAGATGGAAAAAAAGGGGAAATAAGTTTAAATATTTTTATGCTATTTGGGGTAAATTTATTGAATTTGTATTAGTGAAAGGAAAGGGGAAAGCCTCTAAGCAACAATCAATACAATTTAGGAAAGGAGGTTTGTAATAAAAGTATTGCTCCAAAGGGTCCCGTGGGTACGGGGGTGCACTATGTTTTAGATTGTATTAGTAAATATTTTGTATTCTTGTATTTGTTTTGGAAATAAAATAAAACAAAATAAAATAAAATAAAATAAAATAATAACAATAACAATAATAACAACAACAACAACAACAACAACAACAACAACAACAACAACAAATCTGTACTAATGGGGTGACAGACAGACAGACAGACAGACAGACAGACAGACAGACAGACAGATAGATAGATAGATAGATAGATAGATAGATAGATAGATAGATAGATAGATAGATAGATAGATAGATAGATAGATAGATAGATAGATAGATAGATAGATAGATAGATAGATAGATAGATAGATAGATAGATAGATAGATAGATGCAGCTTTTGATCCTGAAATAGATTCTTTTTGTTCACCCAAAAGCTGGTGGCACTTTCAGATTCCACCCATTCTCTGTAAATAATTATCTCCTTCAATCTCCCCCCAGTTCCACTGTTAGTTTTTTTTAATAACCAACCATATATGGTTGACACAACTGCACTATCAATGTGAGAGGACAGCAACTGCTCTTAGCGCAAAGTTATCCTAGTGTGTGTCTCAGAGGCTGAATGGAAGCCCTGTGACTGGAAGCGTTCAGGTTTTTAAAGCAGTGGTTCCCACACTCGGTTCCCAAGTTCTTGGAATGAAATGCCCAGAAGCCTAGATAGCTCAAGGAGGGGCAGGATCTACAAATCATGGCTGTTTAATTATAGCATGCTAGGGCTCTGGGATGGATTTTGCTGCCTTTTATACTGCTGCTTCCCAATGATTTAGCCAAAGTTTATAAATGGCAAATGAAACGTGTGTGTTTACTAAGTCTTAAGAGCAATAATCACAGATGCCCATGACAATGCCTCTGTTCTGCAAGATTAATAAGGAGATATTTATGGTACATGTCTCCTCTCGGGTTTGCAAACATTAAATAAACATGTGTCAACTGGAAGACATTTATACTAGGGATGATTTTCAGAACATCAGTTAGAACACTGGTGACATTGGACCATATTTTGAAGAGTATTTCTGTCATGACAACATAAGTACAACATGGCTTTCAGACTGGGTTCAGGGAATCACAAGTGTTCAGTAAAAGTTTTTAAAAGTTTCCTTGATGAGAAGTTTGATAGTAGTGCTCAAGACACTGTGATGGCTGAAGTAGAGCAGAAAAATGCAGCTAGAATACACTCAGAGAAGGTCAAAGTGTATCTTAAATTAGTTTAGTCACTCAGGGAAGAAAGTATCACAAGCATTTCCCCGTCCCTAGCAGCAAAATGAGAATACTAAAATAGTACATTGAAAATTGGTATATTTTCATTACAGCAAGAATCTGCTACCTGAGGTAGCCTCTTTAGCCTGACTAGCGGTAGGCCCAGCTCTGTTAGTCAAACATTCCTGAAAGACAGATAAGGTTGGTGTGAAGAATTCCCACCATTTTAGTGGCTAGGCTCCTGAGCTTTCAACAGCAGCTTGCCACCTGGAGCTTCACCAAATGATTTTCCTCAACCGTCTACCCAGTTTTTGAATCTGCTAAAGAAAACCCATGCTGCTAAGGCACAACTGAACACACATGAGCTATAAGAGCAGCAAGCTTATTTAGGTGTGTTCCAGGATGCTACCCTACAATAGGGTGCCGCCTTCTGGGCCAACTCAGAGGAAAGAGATTTCAGCTGGAGGAATATTATTCCCAAACCTGGCTGCTCTTCTACAGTATAAGCACAGGCCCACATAACTTGGTTGGTGACCAGCGGGATGAGAATTAGATGGAACGATGCACTGAGGCAAAGTGTGGGCAAGATATGCCAGTACAAATCAATTTCTCTCTGCTGAAAGGGGATGGAAGTTGAGAGAGAAGCAGGAAAGTCAACAGGTTCAGCCAGGGAGCCAGACTAGTGTCAACTCCTGTTTACCCACAAAACAGGACTTGAGAGCCTCACAGTAGGCTTGGGTCTCATCCATGTCACTACCAATGTCAAATCTAGACTGCTCTTAATTAGTGTTTCTCTAACAATAGTTCAGTTTAAGGAATGTTTTGGTGCCACGTGGTGCAGTGGTTAAACTGCTGTACTGCGACCAAAACTACGCTCACGACCTGGGGTTCTATCCTGGGTAGCTGGCTCAAGGTTGACTCAACTTTCTACCCTTCTGAAGTTGGTAAAATGAGTATACACCTTGCTAGGAGAGTCGGTAAATGTGCATAATTTACTTATAAACCACCCAGAGAGTGCTTGAAGCACTATGGGGTGGTATATAAGCAGCACGCTTTGCTTTTTTGTGCCGCCTTTTCTATTCTTATACATGCCTTGTGTTTCCCAGCTTCCCAAAAGTTAAAGAGGATTCTGATTTCTGTCTCATTCTTAGCGCACTTTTGAATGTCTTTTGAATTTCCTTTGCCAATTTTCTTGAGCTTAATACTGGAAGGGGCAAAGAATGCTGCTTCGTTATTGCATTTCCTTTTGATTACTCATTCCTCCATCGCTGTGCAACCTCCTTGGCTGACTGCACTTCCTGATCTGAAAAAAACACTTGATAGGAACTGAGCTTCTCTAAGCTTTAACAGAAGTACAGAAGGCCAGGAAGCCTACAGAAAAACAGAGAGATGATTGTACATGAACGGCAGCCCATATCTTTCATGCACCATTCTGTCCCTAAGATAAGTACGAAAACGCTGCACCCAAGCCATGAGAATTTTGCTGAAATTCTTTTATTATTTTTGTTTAAAAGTAATTTATTGTCTGTTAAATCCTAAGAGAGTGCTAGAAACTCAGAAGAAATTTTCACCATATCACTGTCAGACATTGCTATCCGAAGATAGGCTCAGAGCTTCAGAGTAGAACCTACGTTGCTTAAATTTGGGGGGTGGTTTCACACTTTTAATAGAAAAATATCACAGTATGCAGATAGGCAATACTGAGTGTATGAATTGACTTTTGGAGCTAGAAAACCAGAATGCAATCCATGTGTGCACACATGTTCCTGCGCATGCACACAAACACACATACACACCCCTATCTTCACAGTCACTAAAACAGTTGGCAGAAGAAAGAAGCCAACTGACTCTGAATCTCTGATTACATTGGGATTTAGTCACAATAAAGTCTACACTAGCATCTGCTACAGGCTATTTACAGCAATCACACATATCCGGACTCTTCGTCTTGCGGTAAGTATGATAAGAAAGCATTGGTTCTAAATATTTAAAAGAAACAAAATATGACTGTCTCAGCTAAATCTTTGCAAAGCAGTAAATGTTAATTATGAATGAGTATTTGAGAGTGAGTGAGAGAGAGAAAGAACTGTAATTCTGGCTTTAAAGACAAAGTTGATTCTATAATCACAGCCAAGCATGAGGTTTTTCTGGAAATACAGTGGTGCCTCGCTTAACGAGCGCACCGTTTAACGAAGAATCCGTATAGCGATCCCTTTTTGGGGATCGCTATACGGATCTGCCCCAATCGCCGCACTCGCTTTGCGACGATTGGGGCGTCCGGCGGCCATTTTGGAGCCGCCGATCAGCTGATCGGCGGCTCCAAAATGGCCGCCGGACGCGAAAACATCGCTGGAGGGGTAAGTTTGGACGCTTATTGGAACGCATTAAACTAAGTTTAATGCGTTCCAATAGGCTTTCCTTACCCGCACAGCGATGTTTTCGTATAGCGAAGGTTAATCCGGAACGGATTAACCTCGCTATACGGGGCACCACTGTATGGGAAATGTCACTTGCTATCAAGAACTTCAAGGCTGTGAAAGGGCCTCACGGAACCTGCTAAGTCAAGCCCTGCTGCCTCCAGTTCCTCAGTTTCGGCAAAACTGAGTGCCAGAGCAATACACCATTCCTACAAGGCAGAATTCACTGTCACCACCTCTTCTTGTCCAGCCCAATCTCAGACATGGGGGGCTCAGACCCTACAGGATGTCTTTGAGAGCCTAAATGAGACAAGAGGCAAATCACCCCTACAATTAAGTGTGTCTTGAGCAAGAATCTTTATTCAGTAACAGTAAACCAGGAGACTAGCATGTTATTGAAGGTATTACTTGCAGTTGACGCATACTGCTTGCACAGAGGTATTACTTCCACAGAGTATTTCTAAGCAGGTAGGTTTATTAAAGTGCAGAAGAATAAAGAACAGTTTGGAAATAGTGTAGCAGAAGAAAACGAAGCTTAGTTAACCCATCCTCCTCATGCATATCAAAGTATGAACCTCTAACAGAACAGGATCCAGGCTCAAATACTGGTGCTATTTTACTCCACTTGCTGGGTTTTACCTGGATTTTAGGTGTGCCACCTAGCAGTCATTTTGCTCATAAACCAGCCCAGATACTAAACTTTCATTATATAAGAAGTCTCTAGCCCTTATCATTCTTTTGGCCAACTGTTTTTCAAGAAACAAACGTTTTCCTGTGATTAGCCAATGAGTGAAGTCAGCCACAGTTTCATGTGTAGATTCATTTGTTTATATACACTAGCAATGCACCTGCTTGCTGTACATGGTTGCCCCTCTCTGTTTGATACAAAAAACAACCATATAATGTAGGTTTGGCTGAGATGTACCAATTGGCCCAAGGACATCAAATAAACTTTGGGATCAAGGTGGGATTTGAACTTGCATCCTGTTCCAAATCCATCTTGTTAACCTCTACATAATACTGGCTCTCTTTAGTTGGGGACACTAGAGTAATGATGCCAAGGCTGAAACATACTGATTTTTTTAAAATGCAACCATTTGCACTCTCAATTAGCAGATTTGTGTATTATGCACATGCGGCAATCTCATCTGCATAATGTGCTAGTTAGGAGTGGGATGTGGCAACCTTAGGCCCAAAGTTATACAAAGAGAAGAAACCAGAGTCATGTAAGACAGTGGTTCTTAACCTTTGTTACTCAGGTGTTTTTGAACTGCAACTCCCAGAAACCCCAGCCAGCAGAGCTGATGGTGAAGGCTTCTGGGAGTTGCAGTCCAAAAACATCTGAGTAACAAAGGTTAAGAACCAGTGATGTAAGACATTAGGAATGATAGTAGAAGCAAGCACCGGGACCACTTAACAGGCCTCAAAGCCCAGCCTTCATGCCCAAAGCTTTCAGCAACCAACATTGATTTAATTGGCCAATTGCAATGTGAATAGCTGCGGTGTTCTCACTTTGGAGTTGCTTGGGGTCTATTCTTACGGCTTCAGGAAATGCTATTTAGACATGTTCAGAAACATCCTTGTCTTGTTCATTGTCTTCCACGTTCTAGAGCTGCTATGGGAATCCACCATTAACCATAAATGTATCATAGAGCCTGTACATCATCTGTCTCTCATACTCATCATTTTATTAGATTAGGCATCCTTCAGTCTCGAGAGACTATGGTAATGTGCTCTGTATGGAGAACTTGGAACAGCGTCTAGTGTGGCTGAGAAGGCCAATTTGAGAGTGACCATCCCTTCCACACTGAAGACAAATACAATCTATCCCCTATACAGCTCCCGGATTTTGCTGCTTTCATGACTGCCTCTTTGCCTCAGTCTGCTGGACAAGGTCTCTTCAAATTGGGCAAGGCAGTGATGCAACGCCTTTTGTGTTTGTTGAATAAATGTCCATCCCATTATGTTGCAAAGGTCCATCCCTATGACATCATAAGAGCCTTCTGGGGCCAGGTTTTTGACCCCAGAATCATAGGGAATGAGATGTTGCTAGAAACTGGAAACCCTAGAAGCAACTTGTTTGACATGGTCCCCAATATTTATGTGTGAAGAAAGAGAAGTGTAAAGACTGAACACCTAGCTCAATAAAAATGTTTCAGGAATTATAATATTGGACTTGGAAATATGTATAAAAACACAAGAGGAAACCAAAAAACCCATCTTCCTTTGCTATTTAGAATCTATAAGACAATACATAAAATCTGAAAAATCAATGTTTTTAAATGCCCTTTAAAAGTAGTATTAGAAAGTAACTAGACATTACTTGCAATACTTAAGTAATTTGTTACCTACTACACCCAAAAAGTAACATTGTGCCTATCAGTTACATTAATTGTTTCACTGGAAGTAATTAGTTGTAAAGGTAAAGGCTCCCCTTGACATTTAGTCCAGTTGTGTCCAACTCTAGGGGGCGGTGCTCATCCCCGTTTCAAAGCCATAGAGCCAGCGTTTGTCCGTAGACAGTTTCCATGGTCATGTGGCCAGTGTGACTAGACACAGAATGCTGTTACCTTCCCACCGAGGCGGTACCTATTTATCTACCTGCATTTGCATGTTTTCAAACTGCTAGGTTGGCAGGAGCTGGGACAAGCGACGGGAGCTCACTTCGTCACATGGATTTGATCTTCCAACTGCTGGTCTTCCGACCTTGCAGCACAGAGGCTTCTGCGGTTTAACCCACAGCGTCACCACATCCCTAATTGTGCATATGTTACATTAATTGTTTCATGGGAAGTAATTAGTTACAGATATCTGTAAACTTGGAAAGTCACCCTATCCCTTAGCTATGCTACCTATAACTGGTCGCTTCAGTCCTCTGCAGAGGATACCACATGGGCTGGTATCTGCCTTTGATACATGCCAGTTGTGCCACAGGTTGCCAATCCAGACTGCTGTACATCAAGCTATTCTGACACCACGCTGTTTATTTGGTATGAACTACTGCTGGGATATGCATATTCGTTTTACGGGGGAGAAGAATATGAATATCACCACTACGGGTGGCCCAGCTGATTGGACCCTCCCCTCAGAACAGGGCCATCCACTTACCACTTGCGGTGTCCCACGCGCAGCTGTTGTTGTTCACGCTGCACCAATCATGGAAGTAGCCTGGCTGGGGCTTTCCCACCTCCCTGCACTGCTGACTACTCAAAAGCTGAGCAGGGAGACTTGTCAGATTAGGGTTGCCAGATATATGGGTACCAAAAGGAGGACATAGAAAGACAAAAAAAAAAAAAAAAAAGAGGACAGAAGAGGACATATTGAATGTTTCATTTGAATCGTTCTGGATTAAACCCTCAATCAATACAGTTTTATTATAATAGCTGCCAATAAATGTCTCTTAGTGAAGTGACCAAGAAACAAGTCATTTATTTTTTAAAAATAAAAATAAATTCAATGGAGGCTTTTTTCCAAAACATCAAAAAATATTTTAAACAGCCAATTGTACAATTATTACCTTATAGTCTTTATTAATTACACAGCATATTTCTCAGAGGAGCCAACTTTTCACAGAAGATCTTTGTTAGAAATCACATACGCATAAAACTGTTCACAGGTAATATTCTTCAAATTGTACTTCCGATTGGGAGCAAAGCAAATAAACCCAAAACCACCCCAGCCTGGCTGTGAAATCCCCCAGCTGCTCACACTCTGCACAGGCTCAGAGGCAACTTTGCTAATCTGGATGCCAAACAAGGCTCTGGCGCAGGCAGGGGGAATGTGGCGCCGGGCAAAGCCGAATGAGGCAGCCTCCCCTCCCCTGAGGGTTATAGGTTCAAGGCTGGGGGAGTGTGGGAGTTGGAGTCCCCAAAAGGGACTTTGAACACACACAGTCCAAGCGCTCACCTTCCCATCGATGCGCTTGGGCACTGCTTGCTCCTGCCTGGCTTGACGGGCGGCACTCTGCTCGTGCTGCCTTTCTGGGCTTCACGTGGGCTGGATGGGCATGGCGGATCACCGAGCAGCCACCATGGAAGGGGATGAGGGCTGCGCTCCAGCGCCGGTGGCAGGTAATGGGGGGGCCAGGGAAAGACAGGGGGAGGGGGTGTCCTTCCACCTCTCCCACTCCCATCCAAAATTATAACATAAAATATACGAAAGCCTGACATTTTAAAAGGTTTTTATCTTTGCCTGCCAGACAGAGGACATTAGGCTAAAAAGGAGGACATGTCCTCCTTTTGCCGGATGCCTGGCAACCCTACGTCAGATTGACCTCCCTGCTCTGCTGACCTTGCCAGCACAGGGAGGCAGGGAAGCCCCAGCCAGGCTGTTTCCATGACTGACGTGGCGCAAACAATGGCCACGGATACTACGCTGCAAGCAGTATGTGGATGGCCCAGTTCTGGGGGGAGGGTCCAATCGCCTCAGCCACCTATGGAGGCAATATTCGTATTTGTCTCCCCTGGGAGATAAATACAAATATCCCATCTCGAGTATGTACCCATGAGCCTTTCCTAATGGATTATTCCTGCATTAATTAAGAGAGCTAGTAATTTGCTTGGAAGCCTTTAAAAATGAAACCTAGTCAGGCGCTTCCACTTGCCTGGAATGGATTCATTTGATTACCCATTTCACACTCAGACTACAAATGATCTTGCAGCAATCATGTCACAGAAAATATTCCAGAAAGCTGCCTCTCTCAGCTTTCTTCAGCCATTCCCAATTTGATCATGGTAGTTCCAGGTTTCTGGACAGATGAAATGAGATAAGGCAACGCTTTTGCCCAAAGGCTCTGAAGTATAACGGTCTCCAGCAAGGTAATTTCAGGTTCCCTTAGCCAAAGAGCCTGCATTCATTTCCACTGTCCTCAGGCCAGTTTAATAATAATAATAATAAACACCAAAAAGTTTTATGGGTAATACCTATGGGAGACTAAGAGCCTTAAACTAAGCACCTGCCTCTTGCGTATTTACTTTTGCTTAGCAGGTAGCCCTCATAGTATGTGAAACATCGTGTGCCATCATTCAGGACGTACTCCTTATAATGTCACTGAGTCACTATTGAAACTCCATTGAACTTAAAAAAACAGCTCTGCTGAGTGTTATGTTTTGACTCACCTGCATCAGTTACAGTAGTATCTGGTTTAGTCTTTTCTTTCTTATTCTGATAGCTCAGTGGTTCAGGTCTCTGGATGTGGAGCCAGAGGCTGGGAGTTCAATTCCCCCACTGTGCCTCCTTGTCAGAAACTTGATGATTCATAGGGTCCCTTCTAGCTCTGCAGTTCTAAGATGGTGCTGGTGGTGGTTATGCAATTCAATTAACTTGCACCTTCATATAATTGCAGAAAAAGAACCTTCACTAACAAGAGTTTGCTCTATGGCTGACCTCTTTTCTTTCTTGCAATCAAAGGTCACTGGAGACCTTGATAATATATGTTTATTTCCAGATATATAATCAGAAACATCAGGAACAAAGGCTAGACCACATGTTTAGAGGGGATGATTTGAGGTGGTAAAATGGGCACTGGGGTAGTTTGAAACATTTCCCTTGAAATTCCCATGCATTTGTCTTGTGCACGCAAGTTAACTAAAGTTCATTTAGAGATCGTGTCCTCAATTTGTCCTAAATTTGTGACAACTTCAGCACCACATTTGCTTCTCTCTACTAGCCTTCTTTCTCTTCCCAGCAATGTCACCACATGATGAATCAGACTTAATGTGATGACAACACTGCAAATGAGACAATCAGAACTCATTGAGACCAAGGGTGTTTTAAGAGGAAGACTGGTGCTGAAACA
Source organism: Pogona vitticeps (assembly GCF_051106095.1). Taxonomy (NCBI): domain Eukaryota; kingdom Metazoa; phylum Chordata; class Lepidosauria; order Squamata; family Agamidae; genus Pogona; species Pogona vitticeps. Next base: position 84,052,297 of record NC_135785.1, on the reverse strand, counting down.
GCAGTTAATCAGGGCTTCAAAGGAACAGCTCATTCTACAGTGCCATCACCTTGACACCAGACCTTAAAAGTGGGTCTGAATACTTGCCCAAGAACACAGCCATGGGTATGTGATCCATTTTATTTATTTATTTATTTATTTATTTATTTATTTATTTATTTATTTATTTAATTTATATCCCACCCATCTAGACCAAAGTCTACTCTGGGCGGCTAACAACACACAAGAGTAATAAAATAAAATAAACAACAACATTTAAACCATAAGGATAACAAGAAATTAAGTATTGACAGGAGGGAAGGCCTGCCTAAAGAGCCAGGTCTTGAGTTGGCTCTTAAAACCCCCCGTTTGAGGGTGCCAGACAAATTTTGGGGGGGGGGATTGTTCCAGAGGTGAGGGGGCCACTGCTGAGACGGACTCTGCCATTGCACTTTCTTCCTTTTTTCTTTGATAGGCAAGATATAAACAAAATAAATAAATAAATAAATAAATAAATAAATAAATAAATAAATAAATATTAATATTAATATTAATATCAATATCAATATCAATATCAATATCAATAATAATAATAATAATAATAATAATAATAATAATAATAATAATAATAATAATAATAATAATAATAATAATAATAATAATAATAATAATAATAATAATAATAATAATAATAATAATAATAATAATAATAATAATAATAAAAGATCACAAAGGAGGGGAGCAAAAGGAATCATTTATGAAACACTGTGTCCCTATTGCACTGAAGGAAGGAGAGGAGGCCAATGAAGGGCTAGAGTGGATACTTACTCACAACTTTACAGAACATCACATTGCCATGCCCCTCATGCAATGGGAGAGGAGAGAATACACACACAGTGTGGATCAATCACCTTGCCACCCACCTTATTACCAGGGTTTGTTCATTCATGCCAGGAAGAGTCCTCCCTGCTGTTGTGCACACTTCCAGGCTGGCCCCTCCCCAGTTGTACATTTCTGCTCTCCTCACTATGATCCAGTCTGCCCCTTTGGGACACCTTCTCCTCATATCCACCAAGTTGTGACAAATCATGCCACAACAATATGCAAAAATCCACAACCACGCCATAGTGGTATTTTGCACTCCCCTCAACCAGACCATTTAAGGCTTAAAACATCTTTTTTTAAAAAAGAAAAAGGAATTGGCACCAAGTGGAACCTTGTGTTTCAATATAAGACAATGGAGTAATCCTAGTAAGATGGAGAGAGACATTCCAGTCAACACCACCAGAAGTGGAATCTGAAATCTACACTCTGACTTAGGTCTATACCCCCCCCCCCCCAATTTGAAACTCATTTTAAACCTCAGAACCTGGCCCACATGTCTGGCCATGATTTTTGGAATGTTTGTGTTTCTTCTCCAGCATCCCAGGCTCTGTGACAAAGACCTATTGGGGTTGAAAGCTAGCTTGTGTTTGTAAGTTTTGTATTGGTCTAATAAAAGTACGACCCATTCTTGCCTTAGAAGTGAATGAAAGAGCCAAGCATTTTTTATTTCAGGGAAGCCAGCCAGATCTTTTATTTTGGCACAGGTAGGGTGCTGCTATGGTGGAGAGACAGGTGACAGTTCCCTGCCCCGTGTAACTGACTGCGCCCTCCACAATATCTTTGCTAAGAGAACCAATTTTTAGGCATCCCATCAGAAATTAGTCAATGACTTTGAAACCTGCTAGTTAACAACCTGGTGTGAAAGAGAGAGTAAGAGAGTTATATACCATCAAGAACTGATTTACTGCAAGCCTAATAGGACTTTCAAGGTATGTGAGTTATTTAAGGAGTGGTTTTCCCTATGGCAGCCACAGTGAGTTTCCATGGCCAAGCAGAAATTTGAACTCAGGTTTACTGAGTCCTATCTTGTTACCCTGAAAATGATGTTGGGAAAGTGTGAAGGCAAGAGGAGAAGCAGACGACAGAGGACGAGATGGTTGGATACTGTTATCGAAGCTACCAACATGAAGTTGACCAAACCCCGGGAGGCAGTGGAAAACAGGAGGGCCTGGCGTGCTCTGGTCCATGGGGGTACAAAGAGTCAGACATGACTTAACGACTAAACAACAACAACCCTAATGGTTGTTGTGGGTTTTTCGGGCTCTTTGGCTGTGTTCTGAAGGTTGTTCTTCCTAACGTTTCGCCAGTGAAAGCCTTTGCGAATATAAACAACAACCCTGTTACTCTACCTGTTACACCACACTTGCTACTAACATTAAGTATATGAATCACAGTGGTGAACTGCCGCTATTTAATGAACTGCTCCTAGTTTCCCTTGCTGTGCATCTGCTCTTACAACTAGCATGTGAAAAGGGATACAAGCAGTGACTTGTCAGCCAACAACAACTTGCCACTATAGTTTTACACCATATCACTTACCCTAGCATCAATAGCGTTCTAGCCAGTATATATGGATCACATATCTGAAAAGTAGGAGTGGGCAGTCTCCAGAAATCCTGGAGTCATGCATACTAATCTCTAAAATTTAGAAAGCCACATCCACTCCCACAAACTCTATCCCCCCTTTTTTTATCCTTCCAAGGTATAGGGGTGTTGCTGCAAAAGCATCTTTGTGCTCCTTCATAGCCAAAGTGGTGTTTTAAAAAAAAAAAAATTAACAATAAGTATTGACAAGTAAATTCTGACTACAAGTGAGCTTTTTCAGGGTTTTCCAGGTGGAAAATACTCAGAAGTGGTTTACTATTCTCTTCTTCTGTGGTATCCTAGGACTGTGAAGTCTGCCCAAGGCCACACAGGATGGCTCTTCTCCCAGGAGGCACCGCGAGGAGTCTAACTCGCAGCCTTTGGCTCTACACCCAGATTCCAGGACCATTAAGCTATCCCACCAGAATGGGGTGGGTGGGTTTCTATTTTAGAGTGTTGGGGTATCTCAGATGTCCTAGGGGGCTGTATTTGGTCAACTGAGATCTCTGTGTGGCCAGCCCATGCCCAAGACCAACGGCATGCCCTCATATCCCTCTCATGGCTGTTTCTGGCTTAGCGTACTCCTGCTGTGTCATAAAACTATTTCAAGCTGTCTGTGTAGCTTCCTTTCTCTGCCCTCAACTCTGATAGCTCTGCCACTCCAAAGCGGAAGAAAGAGATCTTCTAAAATCAAGGCTCAGAAGGTTCTTTCGCCTACCATGCCAGGTGCAAAATCAGAATGGTAGACCGGCTCATTTGTCGCAATCAAGATGCCAGGCTCCTCACATTTTTACCATTTCGATTTGCATTTGGAAACATATGCTTCTGGCCTCCTGCAAGTTCTTGTCATTTTGTCAGCTCACACAATGAATCCATACAATTATTTTACAACTACATTTGGTTCCCTTTTCTTCCCAAGGAGAAGGCTGCATTGTGTTAAGAACAAAAGGACAAACACCTCACCCTTTTATAGTTCACACAGACAGAAGCAAATATATGTTCTGATAATGATGCTCATGAATGATGCAGGTTTGCAGCTGAAAAGAAGGAATGCACAGAAAGCTAACTTTTCCTGATGCATGCCGCTACATTCAGTTTGTTCACTTCATTTGTGTTCCACTTGCAAGGACATATGGAGGCACATCCATAAAACTCTGCCCCCCCCACAAAAAAACCTTAACCAGACTTGATCTGAGCATATGCACAACTGCTTTGAGATTATTTTTCTGCAATAATTTACTGATATGTATATTGGGGGGGGGCTTTTCTCCCCCTCAGGACTTTATTCCCTCAGAATCAAGGTATTATACTGGAGAATATAACTCAGGGATCTTCTAGCAAAAACATTAGTTTCACCTTAAGGATTGGGTTGTACTCTAATGTTGCTTGAAATTTCTCCAAAATCCAAATGATATTCTTGATGCCTCACAAGGTTTGCTCCCCATGAGTTCGCACATCTTTCTATCCCTCTGAAGTCCTGTCCACAGTAACATATAGATATGATATATGGATCGCAGCTGGCATGGTTTGGATTGGGGGGGAAGACCTTGTTTGCCAATGTTTCTTCTTAGAACAACCCATTTTCCCCTTTAAGAGCTGTTATGCAGCTTTCTGGCCCACCTGTAGGGCATGCATTCTTTTTGGCATGCTTATTGTTTAGCCTGTTTAGCCAGAATATTGCAGCTTCTAGCAGCCTCAGCTTCCAACTGCCATTATGGCTGCTGATTCAAAGGGAGAGGGAGAGAGAAAGTGTGAGGAAAACAAAGGAAAAGAAGCAATGAGGGGGGAAGGGAGAAAATGGAATGGCACTGACAGAGGAAGAGAGGAATTACATTTAAAATATATATACGAAATTTCACTTCCCCTGCTCCTCCAAAGATGCTTAATTGACATCTGATCAGGCTATAAAGGGTTGTTTGCTGTTTGGATGGGGGAAGTATGCTTAAATGGCACATTGCTACTCCCCCCTGACCTCAACAAACTCTTTGTAGCCCGATCCACCCCACACCCAAAACGGCCTGTCTAAATAGGCTGTTAGTTTCATTTTGGGTATATATAGTTCTGCTGGGGCAAAAGTTTCTCCCTGTGGTGCTTCCTATACACAGAGGCTGTCCACAGCAGGAATATCCTCACCAGAAGCTTTTAGAATGTTGAAATTTAGCTTTTCTTGAGCAGAGGTGGATGGGTGGGATTTACCAACAGGCAACCTTAGCCATCCCCTTCACAGATTGTTGCTTTGTTGTGGTGAAGGGGGTTGAGTAATTCAGAGAAGCTATGAGCTATGCCATGCAGGGACACCCAAGATGGACAGGTCATAGTGGAGAGTTCTGACTAAACGCAATCCACCTGGAGCAGGAACTGGCAAGCCATTCCAATATCTTTGCCAAGAAAACTCCGGGGACAGAAACAAAAGGCTAAAAGATAAGATGCTGGAAGATGAGCCCCTCAGGTTGGAAGGTGTCCAACATGCTACTGAGGAAGAGCAGAAGACAAGTACAAGTAGCTCCAGAGTGAATGAACTGGTTGGGCCAAAGCCGAAAGGATGGTCAGCTGTGGGTGTGCCTGGAAGTGAAAGGAAAGTCCAATGCTGCAAAGAAAAATACTGCATAAGAACCTGGAACATAAGATCTATGAGCCTTGGTAAACTGGATGTGGTCAAACAGGAGATGGCAAGAATAAACATTGACATCCTGGGCATCAGTGAACTAAATTGGACGGGAATGGGTGAATTCAATTCAGATGATTATCACATCTACTATTGTGGGCAAGAATCCCATAGAAGAAATGGAGTAGCCCTCACAGTCAGCAAAAGAGTGAGAAAAACTGTACTGGGATACAATCTCAAAAATGATAGAATGATGTCAATACAAATCCAAGGCAGACCTTTCAACATCACAGTAATCCAAGTTCATGCACCAACCTCTGATGCTGAAGAGGCTGAGATCGACCAATTCTATGAAGACTTACAACACCTTCTAAAACTGATACCGAAGAAAGATGTTCTTGCCATTATAGGGGACTGGAATATTAAAGGAAGTAGTCAAGAGATAAAAGGAAGAACAGGTAAATTTGGCCTTGGAGTTCAAAACGAAGTAGGGCAAAGGCTAATAGAGTTTTGTCAAGAAAACAAGCTGGTCATCACAAACACTCTTTTCCAGCAACAAAAGAGGAGACTCTACACATGGACAACACCAGATGGGTAATATAGAAAGCAGATTGATTATGTTCTCTGGAGCTAAAAATGGAGAAGCTCTACACAGTCAGCAAAAAACAAGACCTGGAGCTCATGGTGGCTCTGATTATCAGCTTCATATAGCAAAATTCAAAGTAGGAAAAACCACTGGGCTAGTCATGTATAATCTAAACCAAATCCCTTATGAATACACAGTGGAAGTGAAGAGCAGATTTGGTGGACAGAGTGCCTGAAGAACTATGGATGGAGGCTCATAACGTTGTATAGGAGGCAGCAACAAAACCATCCCAAAGAAAAGGAAATGCAAGAAAGCAAAGTGGCTGTCCAACGAGGCCTTACAAATAGCAGAGAAGAGAAGGGAAACAAGATGCAAGGGAGAGAGGGAAAGTTACAGAAAATTCAACGCAGACTTCCAAATGATAGCAGGGAGAGACAAGAGGGCCTTCTTAAATGAACAATGCAAAGATACAGAGGAAAATAATAGAAAGAGAAAAACCAGAGATATGTTCAAGAAAATTGGAGATATTAAAGGAACCTTTTGTGCAAAGATGGACATGATAAAGGAGAAAAATGGTAGGGACCTAACAGAAGCAGAAGACATCAAGAAGAGGTGGCAAGAATACACAGAGGAATTACACCAGAAAGATCTGGATGTCCTGGAAAACCCAGATAGTGTGGTTCTGACCTTGAGCCAGATATCTTGGAGAGTGAAGTCAAGTGGGCCTTAGAAAGCTTGGCTAACAACAAGGCCAATGGAGGTGATGGCATTCCAATTGAACTATTTAAAATCTTAAAAGATGACGTTGTTAAGGTGCTACACTCAATATGCCAGCAAGTTTGGAAAACTCAGCAGTGGCCAGAGGATTGGAAAAGATCAGTCTACATCCCAATCCCAAAGAAGGGGAGTGCCAAAGAATGCTCCAACTACCGTACAATTGCACTCATTTCCCACATTAGCAAGGTAATGCTCAAAATCTTCCAAGGCAGGCTTCAGCAGTATGTGGACCGAGAACTCCCAGAAGTACAAGCTGGATTTCGAATGGGCAGAGGAACTAGAGACCAATTGCTCTGGATTATGCAGAAAGCCAGAGAGTTAAAAAAAAAAATCTACTTCTGCTTCATTGACTATGCAAAAGCCTTTGATTGTTGACCACAGCAAACTATGGCAAGTTCTTAAAGAAATGGGAGTTCCTGGCCACCTTATCTATTTCCTGAGAAATCTATATGTGGGATGGGAAGCAACAGTTAGAATTGGATATGGAACAACTGATTGGTTCAAAATTGGGAAAGGAGTACGACAAGGCTATATATCGTCTCCCTGCTTATTTAACTTTTATGCAGAATACATCATGTGAAAGGCTGTACTGGAGGAATCCCAAGCCGGATTTAAGATTGCTGGAATAAATATTTACAACCTCAGAAATGCAGATGATACCACTCTGATGACAGAAAGTGAGGAAGAATGAAAGAACCTCTTAATGAGGGTCAAAGAGGAAAACACAAAAAATGGTCTGAAGCTCAAGATAAAAAAAAACTAAGATCATGGCCACTGGTCCCATCACCTCCTGGCAAATCGAAGGGGAAGATATGGAGGTAATGACAGATTTTATTTTCCTGGGCTCCATGATCACTGCAGATGGTGACAGCAGCCACGAAATTAAAAGACACCTGTTTCTTGAGAGGAAAGCGATGACAAACCTAGACAGCATCTTAAAAAGCAGAGACCTCACCTTGCCGACAAAGGTCCGCATAGTCAAAGCTGTGGTTTTCCAGTAGCGATGTATGGAAGCGAGAGCCAGACCACAAAGAAGGCTGTGCACCAAAGAATTGATGCTTTTGAATTGTGGTGCTAGAGGAGACTCTTGAGGGTCCCCTGGACGGCAAGGAGATCAAACTTATCCATTCTGAAGGAAATCAACTGTGAGTGCTCACTGGAAGGACAGATCCCAAAGCTGAGGCTCCAATACTCTGGCCATCTCATGAGAAGAGAAGACTCCTTGGAAAAGACCCTGATGTTGGGAAAGTGTGAAGGCAAGTGGAGAAGGGGACAACAGAGGACGAGATGGCTAGACAGTATCATCAAAGCTACCAACATGAATTTGACCCAACTCCGGGAGGCAGTGGAAGACAGGAGGGCCTGGCGTGCTCTGGTCCATGGAGTCACGAAGAGTCAGACACAACTTAATGACTAAACAACAACAACCTTAGCCATTCCTTTAAAGACATCCAAGATCCATGGTGCAAGAGAAATGCTTGGTGCTATCAGAGTCCTGTTTGATGCATGAGATAATGACTGGAGACACAGCCATCTCCACTCTTCACTCTTTTCAGGCAAGTCACAGACACATAAAATGAGGTTGGACCTGAAGGAAGTTAGAAAAGCTTCTGCCTGGAGGACTTGCTCTACATAATTCCTCTCAGACACTCCAGTGCAGCCTGAGTCAAACACTAGGCCTCTGCTTCCTGCAGAGTGGAAAGAAGACTACCACCATCTGCACACCTGCACCTCTAAGCAATAAGCTGCTTTGGAAAGCACTGACAGCTGTGTGCTGGTATATGGGCATCCCTGAAAGAAACCAAGTGAGTACTATACAGTAATACCAATCCAGAAAATAAAATAATCTCAAGTGTGACATGCATTATACAAATGGGGAGGCCGGAGGGAATTAAAGCAGGGAAGGTGACAGTGCCAGGTGTGCAAAGAATAGAAAGATGGGAGGAAAACTGAAAAGACATGCTTATATGGAGAAATGACAAGCAGCAGAAAATTTCAGGGGACTATGTGGTTTGCTCAAGGCTACACAGGTTGGCTTTTCTTCCAGGGGGCACAATGAGGAACTGCATAAAAAAGAAAAGAAAAGAAAAAGAGGTGGGGGAACCAACGTGATTTCTGGCATTTATGGAAGATCTCACAGTCATAGAGCAGATGTTTTGTGTGCAGAAGGTCCCAGATTCAAATCCTGGCATCTTCAGTTAAGAAAATGGTAAAGATTATATTTCAAGCGCAAGGGCCAAATTGGCACCAGGGATTGTCAGCAGTGACTTGGTGTACATTCCAAAATGGGTGGGTCAACACCATGCTGTTCATGGTCATTATAGCACATGGCCATGAACCTAACATCTCTTTGTCACTCTCACTGTCACTCTTTCACACAAATACACACAACACAAACACAAAAACACATTTCTCCTTCCTGGAAATCTGCACCTGAAAGTACAATTGTGCTTTTTTAAAGGTAGCTGTTTAAAGCAACTAATTACAATCCTGAGGCATACATAAGGATTATGAAGTTATTAAACGCAGTTTGCTAGGCATCACTGGACTCAACATACAGTGCATTTTCCTTATGATTAAAAGTTAACCTCCTTTGATCCCAAAGCAGATTCTTTTTCATATACCGGTAGGTTCTTTAAAAGAGTGTCCTAAAACAGTTTTGCATGACAGCAGAAGAGATCTCTGGTGGTTTGCATCTTGATAGTTTCCAATCTCAGCTTTCTTCCCTGTCATCTTCACCAGGGAGCAAAATTTGAACTATCCTTTTCTCAAAGCTACGGTCTCTCTGATGCAATCCTGTGGACGTGGAATTGCTGTCAAACAACCCAGCCATTTAATTCAAAATGCAGCTGTTCAGCTCAAACCTAGTAGACCAGATATGCACTTGGAAAGCATTAGTGTCATCTTTATGCTTCCTGTGGGTTTCCAAGCTTCAAAATGTTCTGCTGAAAATAAATTGGAGATTTAGTGGCAGGTGATTGCATTTAAAAACTCCAGGGTGGGTTTCGTATATAAAGTGCAAAATCTGGTAACATTGCAGGGAGCTTCAGGTTATAGAGAGGAGGCAGAGTTTAGTTTAGTGTAAATCAGTAGTAGCTGTTGCTCCTTGTGGCTGGTGAGGTGGGAAACACAGTATACATTGATGGGCAGAGCCAAAGGTAAGAGCGAATGCACATGCAGATACACGTGTACATACACATAAGAAGGCCGTCAGTCAAGCATGTACAGACAGTCAGCTTCTATCACTGGTAAAGAGGCCAGTGAGAGATGGATGGCCTGAGTTGATAGAAACCCCCACCCCCACTTGTCCTCATGGATAAGCCACCACTGAAGCTAATCTGGACTTATAATACTCATGATTAATTATAATGCTGTGGGTCTGCTCTAAGCATGACCCAGTCTGGAGCTAGCCAGAGTAGATGGCAAGTTTACAACTACATGGCAAATTTTAGCAAGACTCTTGCTTGATACATAAGAACTGGATGTTTATTAAACCAAACAGACTGCACTGGGCTAAAAAGACCAACGGTCTTCTATTGTTGCTTACACCACATCTGATTCAATGTCAGGCAATTTCACCTTGTTCATTGTGGTTAATTATTTTCACAATCAACGCCATAGGTTATACAGAGATACCTTAGCAGTGGTGTCTGAACTGAAAGTAACATTCCCCCAGCTGTGTGAAAGCTGCTTGAGGAAAACTTGGACTCGGGTCAAAAGAAGAAGATCTAAACATCTAAAGGACATCTGGAAAAAAGTGAAGAGTCATTGCAACCATTCTTAGGTTGCTTGCTCCATCCTAGCAGCTCAGTCTAAATTACTATAGTTTCTATACTCACTTTCTACTGAAAATCTGGACAGTGGTTTTGATGAGCCATTGAATTCCAGTGTGTTGAATACTGTGGTTTGTTTCTCAGATCTGCTTTATGTCCAGTAGAGTTCTACTGAGGTGCTTCCTGTTTCACTTCAGTGGTGGGATTAATGTTATGGTAATTGCCTGGTGAATTCTCTCTTTACTTGCTCCTTCTTGCCAGTTCTTATTCGGAAGAGGGTATCTTTAATAATTGATGGCTCTCATACATAGTGGCCAAAATCATATTTATTTATGCATGATGGCATTATGTCAAATGATATAAATCAGAGTGGTGAATTGTTCATTAGTTAAGAAGTCACTGCTTGTACTCCTCCTTGCATGCCAAGCCACAAGATTGACTCATAACGAGGAATAAAAGCATCAACATCTTACCCTACTGTTACTATTAGGCATCCTTCAGTCTCGCGAGACTATAGTAATGTGCTCTGTATGGAGGTCTTGGAACAGTGAATTGGCCTTCTCAGTGTAGCTGAGTGACAATCCCTTCCACACTAAAGACAAATACAATCTGTCCCCTGTCCAGCTCTGTGATTTTGCTGCTTCCAGGACTGCCTTTTGCCTCGGCCTGCTGGACAAGGGTCTCTTCAAATTGGGAGAAGCCATGATGCACCGCCTGCCTCCAGTCTGAACGCTCCGATGTCAGGGTTTCCCATCTGTTGAGGTCCATTCCTAAGGCCTTCAGATCCCACTTGCAGATATCCTTATATCGAAGCTGTGGTCTCCCTCTGGGGTGATTTCCCTGCACTAATTCTCCATACAGGAGATCTTTTGGAATCCGACCATCAGCCATTCTCACGACATGCCCAAGCCAATGTAGACGTCGCTGTTTCAGTAATATATACATGCTAAAAATTTCAGTTCGTTCTAGGACTATTCTATTTGGAACTTTGTCCTGCCAGGTGATACCAAAAATGCATCTGAGACAATGCATATGGAACGTGTTCAGCTTCCTCTCCTGCCATGCACAAAGGGTCCAGGACTTGCTGCAGTACAGGAGTGTGCTCAGGACACAGGCTCTATAGACCTGGATCTTGGTATATACTGTCAGCTTTTTATTAAGCCATACTCTCTTTGTGTGTCTAGAGAACATGGTTAGCTGCTTTGCCAATGCATTTATCTAGCTCAACCTCTAGGGAGAGAGTGTCAGAGATCGTTGAGCCCAGGTACACAAAGTCATGAACAACCTCCAATTCTTGCGTGGAGATGATAATAGAGGGAGGTGAGTCCACACCCTGGCCCATGACATGTGTTTTCTTCAGGCTGATTGTTAGTCCAAAGTCTTGGCAGGTCTTGCTAAAACAATTCATGAGTTGTTGACGGTCTTCAGCAGAGTGGCCAACAACAGCTGCATCATCAGCAAAGAGGAAGTCCCGCATGTATTTCAGCTGGACTTCGGTTTTTGCTCTCAGTCTAGAGAGATTAAAGAGCTTTCCATCTGATCTAGTCTGGAGATAGACACCTTCTGTTGCAGTTCCAAAGGCGTGCTTTGGCATGACAGCAAAAAAGATCCCAAACAGGGTCAGCGTGAGGACACAGCCCTGTTTCACTCTGCTTTGGATGTCAAAGGGATCTGATGTTGAACCATCAAAAACTACGGTGCCCTCCATTCCCTCATGAAAGGACCTGATGATGTTAAGGAGTCGAGGTGGACATCCAGTCCTGGGAAGTATTTTAAAAAGGCTGTCCCTGCTAACCAAATCAAAGGCCTTTGTGAGATCAATGAAGATGTATAGGCGGGCCTTCCCAACAGAAAACCCTTGATGATCTTTTTTCTTATTCTGTTCTTTATTATTTTATTTTTTTTATTTACGTTTCTGCTGTAAAGTTTTAAAATTACATTGTTGTTTTTACTGTAAGCCGCCTAGAGTGGTCTAATATGATCAGATAGGCGGGATAGAAATAAAATAAATAAATAAATAAATAAATAAATAAGACCACAAAGAGTGGCTGTTGTTCCCTACATTTCTCCTGCAACTGTCTGAGGGAGAATACCATGTCAGTGGTGGATCTATTAGCTCAGAATCCACACTGTGATTCCGGATAGACTCTGTCTGCAAGCACCTGGAGTCTCTTCAGTACAACATGGGCAAGTAGCTTCCCTACAACGCTGAGAAGAGAGATGCCACGGTAGTTATGGCAGTTGCCCCTGTCTCCTTTGTTCTTATACAATGTGAGGATGTTTGCGTCCTTCATGTCCTGTGGTTCTCCACCTTCCCTCCAACAAAGAGTTCAGTGGTGATGATCTCTTCACAGCACTTCAGCACTTCAACAGGGATGTTATCCTTTCCAGGTGCCTTGCCGGGGGTGAGGGAATCCAAGGCCGCTTTTATTTCTGCTAAAGTTGGTTCGCTGTCCAACTCTTCCAAGACAGGCAGGCACTCAATGTTATTTAATGCTTCTTTGGTTGCTACATTCTCTCTGGAATATAGTTCAGAATAGTGCTGCACCCAGCAGTCCATCTGCTGTGATCGGTCCTGGATAATCATGCCTGTAGCAGACTTCAATGGAGCAGATTTCTTCTGTATTGGACCTAAAGCCTGCTTGATACTATCATACATTCCCTTGATGTTACATGTGCCCATTGCTATCTGTATCTGAGAGCAGAGCTGAAGCCAATAAATGTTGGAACATCTCCTGGCAGCCTGTTTGGCTTGGCTACGAGCAGCTTGGAGAGCCTGCAAGTTGTACTCGCTAGGGCACACTTTGTATGCTGCTAGAGGTCTCGTCTTATCGATGGCTGGCATCAACTCCTCGATGGCTGGCATCAACTCCCCAGAATGGGCTTTGAACCAGTCGGCCATCTTTTTGTTCTTCTTGCCAAATGTGGACAAGGCGGTGTTAAAAACAGCGTTCTTGAAATGTTCCTATTGTTCAGGTGCATTTCCATCAGCTGGGCCTGGAAGGGTTTCCTCAAGCGCTTGGGCAAATTCCTCCACTTTTCTTTGATCACGAGTCTTGCTAATGTCAATATGTGGTCCTCCTTCCTTTTTCGTTTGCTAAAATCTCTTTGTTCGCAATTTTACTCTACTACACACCAGGGAATGATCAGTATCGCAACCAGCACTCTGGTAACTGCATGTGATCATAATACTAGGAAGGCTAGAATGTCTAGTGAGGATCAAATTGAGCTGATGCCAATGCTTGGATCTTGGATGTCTCCAGGAAACTCTGTTGAAGCTTCGTATTAAATAATGTGTTGCTGACACAAAGACCATAATAACAGCAAAACTCCAGCAAGCGTTGGCCATTTTCGTTCATCTTTCCAATGCTGTAAGGGCCTAGACAAGTGGGCCAAAAAATGTGATCAGTGCCAGCTCTAGTGTTAAAGTCTCCAAGAATGAACAGTGGCTCTCTCTCAGGGACTTTCATGATAGTAGCTGCCAGATCGTCGTAGAATTTGTCTTTGACTTCTGTTGTGGATGACAGTGTTGGTGCATATGCACTAATAAGGGTGACCGGTCCCGCCGATGAGTGGAGCTGCAGAGACAGGATTCTTTCACTCCCCATAGTAGGTGGAACAATGGATCTCAGCAGACTATTTCTGACCACAAAGCTAACACCATATTCCCTGGTCTCATTCAATGGTTTTCCCTGCCAGAAGAATGAGAAGTTCTTTTCTTTGCAGGACAGCAATGTCCATCTGCAGTCTACTCAGTTTCGTGTTGATGACAGTTGTCTTGCGCACGTCATCTATTTCCTGCAGGTCATCAGAAAAGCCATAGAAAAGCCAGGGGTCATTTTCTGAACATTCCAACTTTAGGGTAGAAGTTTTCTTATGATTGTTGCATGGTGCAGAGTTATCAATCTTCTTGTCGTCTTTCACCCTAAACCCCACACACCCCACGAGGTTAACAGACCATTGTGAGGTAGCACCTTACTGGCTGGGGACTGCCCAGTTTAAGGCGGGCTCCAGAGGAAGAAGCCTGGGTAAAGTAACATGGAAGATAGGCTGTTACCCAAGCAGCAATTCCCCCCTCTCCATGTCTTTGAAATAGTCCAATGGAAAGGCAAGAGCCAATACAACTAGTTCCATCAACGTCATAGGAGTTGACAGAACGACACAAACTGCCTCCGGGACTCCAGCTCTGGATTTTCCCTCTAGGTTAACTCCTGAAGCTTTTTCCATCAGTGGATATAGCCACAAGGCAGTGGAGGTTTGAAACTGGAGTTTTCCTTCTCCTAGATGGGCTGCCTTCCAAGGCTGCCGAGCCCCACCTACCCGGCCTGCTCTCTAATAGTGTGGAAGTATGATCTAACCCTTAAACTTTCCTGCACCCCAGGTGTATGCATTGTTAATTGGCTTTCCTATTTACCAGATTAGGGTCAAAAATAGAATCAGAGATTCTAGTCACTCTTATCTAGCCACCCAAAGGCTTCTGGTCACCCTTACTTAAATCTGAAACCCCACCCCCTTAAACCATGCGGTGAGGGAGAACAAAGGACAGCCTAGAAAAAAATATCTCACTAAAATGTCCAGTCAAACATACCTCACCCTCTGCCCCAGCCTCCTCCCAAGGAAAAGGGCTCAGAGCTTCTGGTCACCCTTATTTAACTCTGAAACCCCACCCCCTTAAACCATGCGGTGAGGAAGAACAAAGGGCAGCCTAGAAAAAGGTATCTCACTAAAATGTACACCCAAACATATCTCACTCTCTGCCCCAGCCTCCTCCCAAGGAAAAAGAAACTCTAACTGCCGAGGTTAACACTGTATGACATACAGTATATCAGCATATATAATCAATAGGATTCTGACCATTTTCTTTTCGTTTTGTGCAGCTCAACACCATGTATAGGCATACGCTCCCTGTATCTAGTTGTTCTGCTTGGTGTGGAGTTTATAGTTTAAATGGATGATTTTTAATCCAGGTACAGTCAAAACATCTTTGCTTTACAAGCAGTGTGTAATACAGATATTTTATTAAACATACACTTCTGAATAAATTTGCAAAGGAACAAGACATTTTACTAGAATAATCATCACTGTGTCAAGGACAATAAATGATATAAGTGATTTGTCACTCAGCAAGCTCTAAATCCATGTTGTAGGTCACTGTGAAGCATTAAAGTATCTATGATTTATGGAAGGCAATTTAATGACAGCTATTCTGCAAGGACTTCAAAGGTACTAGAATCTACCTTCTGTGTCTGAAAATTGCATCTAGATTTAGAAAAATGGCTACCATGTGCGTGGAAAATACCCTGAACACAGATTTGTACTGAAAAGATGGGGTTTACATTTAATTAATTGATTAATTAACTCCATACAAAATGTGACAAATCAAAATTGTAACTTATTGTCTGGTGCCTCAGAAGTGTCGTATTGGCACGAGGGAACTTACTATTTTCCGTATGGAAAAATTACAAAGTATCTGTGATTGCTGTATCAGAAAACCATAAATATGACAACATTCTAGGAAAAGGTTTTGTCTGTGTTTTAGAAGATGGATTCCATATTTGACTCTCTATGTTATGTATAGGTGTGTTATGTATCCTTAAGTCAGAGATGACTTACAATGACCTTAACAGAATTATCAAGGTAAATGAGATATTTAAGTATTGGTTTTACCAGTTCCTCCCTTCCAGTAAGTTGAAACCCAGGTCTCCTGAGTCCTAGTCTGTCATTCCATCCACTACACCAGTGGTTCTTAACGTGGGCGATAATGCCCCCCAGGGGGCGATTTCATTTTTCAGGGGGGCAGTAGAACGAAAAGGGGCGGTGTGGGGGCACTGGAGCAGAAGGGGGGCAGTAGGGGGGCGCTGGAGCAAGCCAAACCTGTGAAGATGGCTGCAGCCTTTTTACAGTGTGCATGAATATATATTTTCCTCCAATCTTAATTTAGTTTCAGAGTTTTTGTCTTGAAATTTTTAGTTCCTGCATTGCGGTTTGTTTTTATGCCCTTTTTATACTGTATTTCTTTTTGTGTCTTAAAATTCGCTTGCAACTAAATTATTAAATGTTACTTTTGGGAGGCATTTCATTTTCTTGGAATTGAATTTTGTTTTCAGGGGTCATTGGATTTAAGTGTCTTAAATAAATAAATAAATAAATAAATAAATAAATAAATAAATAAATAAATAAATAAATAAATAAATATCATCACCGCGGGGAGGGGGGCGATGATAACTTCCTCAATGGCTCAAGGGGGCGTTTCTTTCAAAAAGGTTAAGAACCACTGCACTACACCACACTGAGTATCTCTTATTTGACATGAACAACAAATTTTTCAACAGATTTCTGCTCCACCATGTTGAAGAGGAGGGTGAACATAACCGGGGTTTTTTCTTTTGAAGATGGGACCATTTGCTCACCTCCAGTCTGCAGGGACTTCACTTGGTGAAAGGTTGAAGATTTTAGACAAGTGTTCTTATTTTACATCTCATGTTCCTTTAACATCAGTGGCATGGTGTGTGTGGGGGGGGGCACAGGGGCAGTTGACTTGGGCACAAAATTCTTGGGGTGGGAGGGTAA
Organism: Pogona vitticeps; assembly: GCF_051106095.1. NCBI lineage: Eukaryota > Metazoa > Chordata > Lepidosauria > Squamata > Agamidae > Pogona > Pogona vitticeps. The sequence continues at coordinate 84,035,538 of NC_135785.1, read as the reverse complement.
ACATTTCAAAAGAAGAAAAAATAAAGTAATAATAATAAATAACATGGCCAATCCCCAGTGCCACACCCGTTGCCTCCCTCTGCCACTGCCAGTTACTTGCGAGCCAGGGACCATGCTCACCTGCTCCTCTCTCTTGGCCAGGTGGGCTGTCATCCTGCCCCCCAGCCCATGAGTACATGAGTTCTCTAAAGACATCAGATGATTATCGCAAACAATCATGAAATCCTGAGCGAACAGTCTATGGGATACTTGCCTTGCCCTGGATGCTGACAACCCATGCTACACTAACTGTTTAGCGTCCTTGGGTAGAGTTCTTGAGTCTTGAATTCATCTGAAATACAGTGGTGCCTCGCTAGACAGTTACCCCGCATGACAGTTTTTTCGCTAGACATTGACTTTTTGTGATCGCTATAGCGATTCGCAAAACAGTGATTCCTATGGGAGAATTTCACTGGACAATGTTTGGTCCCTGCTTCGCAAACTGGTTTTTGCTAGGCGACGATTTTGACAGCTCCCTCCACATTTGCAAAACGTGTGTTTTGGGGACCTAAGCTTCGCAAGACAGCGATTTAAACAGCTGATCAGCTGTTTCCTATGGCCGATCTTCGCTAGACAACAACAATTCTTCCCCATTGGAACGCATTAAACAGGTTTCAATGCATTCCAATGGGGAAATGCTTTTCGCTAGACAATTATTTCATTAAACAGCGATTTCAGTGGAACAGATTATCATCATCTAGCAAGGCACCACTGTATTTCATTGTTTCTGTACCATTTCTCTATCTGTCTTGCGCTTCAGCCCCCTCAGAGCCTTATCGATTCTGTTTTCACTAAATTAAGTACTTTGTCTTTTCAGAGGAGACAAAGCAGGGTAGGTGCTGAGCAATTCCACACTCTCTCTTTCATTCATCAGCATTTTTCCATCTTCCCCTGGTAGTGGGCTTACTGATTCCTTGTTGCTGTGTATGCAGCTTTTAATTATTTTTAATCTCTCTTGCAAGGATGAGCTCATTTGCAGCTTTAGCATTCCTACCTTCTTTCTGCAAATGCTGGTGATTCCATCTAAGTTTGTTCCTTCTTTTGTTTCTTACACATTCCTTTAAAAAAAACTTTCAGCACATAAAAATTGTTCCTTATGTTTATGGGTTTTTTAAATGCCTCCAACTTTTCTTCCACACTAGAATTCTTCCAGGTTGTGCTTTCAGTATCTCAGCTTCAAGAAACATCCATCCAGTGTGAACTCCCTTCTCTTTAAATATTCCTGACCATAGTATCTCACCCAGTAATTCTCTAAACTTCTTTAAATCAGACTTTCTTAAAATTCTAGAATGTGAGTCTAACTCTGGCCAGCTACATCTTTGCTCTATATGATGATTCTCAAAAGGATGTTGCCAATTCATGATGGGGATGTATAATCTCCAGGCTTAAGAGGAAGGTACCTCAAAATGCCAGATGCAGGGGAGGGGTATCAGGAGACAGGTATTCTAGTTGTCTTGTGTGCTCCCAAAGGCATCTGGTGGGGCTACTGTGAGATCCAGGAAGCTAGACTAGATGGGCCCTTGGCCTGATCCAGCTAGGCTCTTCTTATGTTCTTAATTCAGCCCAGGTTGCCACTACTTCTCCTTCACTGACAGTTCTTCCCTACTGGGAAGAATCAGGTCCAGGATAGTTCATCCTTTTGCTTCTTCTTTCACCTTCTGGAAAATGATGTCATAAACAAGACAAATAAGGAGTTTCTTGGACCATACATTCTTGGCAAAATCTTCCTTCCAAAATATACCAGGGTAATTGAGATCAATCATTGCTGCTATAGCTCTCATCTTGGAATGGCCAGCAATGTAATCCAAGAAGCCATGATCCAAGTCTTCAGTCAGCCTTGGTGATCTGTAGCAAATTCTCATAGCGATGACACTGTTCTTCCCTCTTCTATAATTCCCCCCCCCCAATGCTCTGAAACAGGCTTCCATACACCAAGTCATAGATTTCTTTCCAGGTATACACATCCTTTACATATAATGCTACTTCTCTTCACTTCCTGTTTTGTCTACTTCTGAATAGATTATATCCTTCTCTGTTGCTTCTGCCAGACTTTGGAACTCTCGTCTTGTGAGGCAAGGTCCCTAACATTGTAAAGCGAAAATCACCCATAGGAAACATAGTTAAACGGAGTGCAAGATCACTCTGAAAACCTCATTGTAAAGCGAATTCGTCATTAAATGAAGCAATCATCTAGTGAGGCACCACTGTAAATTCCTCCAGATTGGCAGCAAAATGCTCTTCCCAAACCCCGAGAGGAGCAATCCACTTCCTGCCAGAAGTCCTTCTTCATGGAAGTGCAAACCATCATTTATGAAGCCAAATCTATCCTGAGAACACCATCTCCACAGCTACTTGTTCACTTTCTGTTTTCTTCTTTTTCCTCTTGGGCCATGACCTGCAAAAGGAAAGAGTAATGAAAGTAATGTGATGGCTTGCAGGTCCTTCAGTTTCCCACAAAGATTCTAATAGTCACTTGCAAAACACTGAAGGTTGTGTCTGGCAGTATCATTTGGTGTTATGTGGATCTGAAGGAAGGGGATGATCTTGGGTCCCTCTACAAGAAAGTAGAGGGCAGAGCTTGCCCATAGAATACAGAACATTTGCTTTTTAAATTATAACCATCCCCACATTTTACTCATCCGTCTCCTCCAATAACTCAATGACACAATGAATTTGCTCATTCCTACCCTTTACTTGTCATCCAGGATGGCAAGCAGGGGTGGTTGTTTTACTGTCTTCAACTTTATAATTTACTGGCCAAAACCCTGTTGCTTAGTGTAGTCAGTTGCACTAGAGTAGGACTATTGAATCAATCAGGTTTTAGGAAATAAATTGTTCCACTAATTCCAATGGGCTTAGTCTAATTTGACTTACTGTACTAAAGTAAACTGTAGTTAAAGTAGGCCCACTTGAATCAATGGACCTTACAGAGGACTTGACTCACCATTCCTCATTGAATCAGTGAGCCTTGTTGTTGTTTAGTCATTAAGTTCTGTGCAGCTCTCCGTGATCCCATGAATCAGAGTACGCCAGGCCCTCCTGTCTTCCACTGCCTCCCAGAGTTTGGTCAAATTCATGTTGGTTGCTTCAATGACATTGTCCAACCATCTCATCCTCTGTCGTCCCCTTCTCCTCTTGCCCTCACACTTTCCCAACATCAGGGTCTTTTCCAGGGAGTTATCTTCTCATGAGATGGCCAAAGTATTGGAGCCTCAGCTTCAGGATCTGTCCTTCCAGTGAGCACTCACAGTTCATTTACTTCAGAATGGATAGGTTTGTTTTCTTTGCAGTCCAGGGGACTCTCAAGAGTCTCCTCCAGCAACACAATTCAAAAGCATCAATTCTTCAGTGGTCAGTCTTCTCTATGGTCCAGCTCCCATACATCGCTACTGGAAAAACCATAGCTTTGACTATGCAGACCTTTGTCGGCAAGGTGATGTCTCTGCTTTTTAAGTTGCTGTCTAGGTTTGTCATCACTTTCCTCCCAAGAAGTAGGCACCTTTTAATTTTGTGCCTGCTATCACCATCTGCAGTGATCATGGAGCTCAAGAAAATAAAATCTGTCACTGCCTCCATGTCTTCCCCTTCTCTTTGATATGGGTTGATGGTACCAGTGGCCATGATCTTAGTTTTTTTGATGTTGAGCTTCAGACCATTTTTTGCACTTTCCTCTTTCACCCTCATTAAGAGGTTCTTCAATTTCTCCTCATTTTCTGCCATCAGGGTGGCATCATCTGCATATCTGAGGTTACTGATATTTCTCCTGGCAATCTTAATTCTGGCTTGGGATTCATCCAGTCCAGCCTTTCGCATGATGTATTCTGCATATAAGTTAAATAAACAGGGAGACAATATACAGCCTTGTCATACTCCTTTCCCAATTTTGAACCAATCAGTTGTTCCATATCCAATTCTAACTGTTGATTCCTTTCCCACATATAGATTTCTCAGGAGATAGATGAGGTGGTCAGGCACTCCCATTTCTTTAAGAACTTGCCATAGTTTGTTGTGGTCCACACAGTCAAAGGCTTTTGCATAGTCAATGAAGCAGAAATAGATGCTTTTCTGCTCTTCACTTCGACTGTGTATTCATAAGGGATTTGGTTTAGCTCAGGCTTGTCCAACCTGCGGCCCGAGGGCCGCATGCAGCCCAGGTCAGCTCGTAATGCGGCCCAGTGCAATTTTTTATTTTTAAAGAAATTCGAAAGTACAGTGGGGTCTTGACTTAAGAATGGCTCGAGTTGAGAACATTTTGACTTAAGAACCACTCTCATAGGAAAATATTGACTTGACTTACATACTTAGATTTGAGTTAAGAACTGAAAAAAAAACCACGTGGGAGGCAGGGAAAGTGCAAAATGTGAACTTTCAGTTAACTGTTGGCCAGTGAAAAGGGTGCCTGTCTGCTTCCTCACTCCTCCCAGCGTTTAGAGAGTGGATTGGGAGACAGTCTTCAGACTGCCTGGTACTGTACTGCCTGGACTGTATTTTCCCTGCCTTCCCTGAACCTTTCTTGACCTAAGGAAAAAAAAGAAACAAAATATCCCCCTCTAGTGGTCGAAGGCAGAATAGCAGCTTCCCATTAGTTTCTATGGATGGAAAAGAGCAGATACGGATCAAATGGTTTTCAAAGTATTCCTATGGGAAATGCAGATTTGACCTGAGAACTTTTTGACTTGAGAACCGCCTTCCAATACGGATTAAGTTCTCAAGTCAAGACCCCACTGTATCAAGTTACACTGCCAGTGCTTGTGGGCGGAATGTGGCCAGGGCATGTCACAACAGTAGAGGGGGAGAGACGGAAGGAAGGAAGGAGTGGGAGGGGAGGGGGCAGGGGGGCTGCATGACTGCATTGTGCCATCCCTGTCAATAGGTGGACTCCCTCCTGGCCCCATAAAGCCGCCAGAGTCGAAGCTGGCAGCCTCTGCGGTCTGAGATTGCAGCTGCTGGTAAGCGCGCTTGGAGCGGGGCTGTGGAGGATGGCTAGGGCTGCCCCCCATCCACAGCCCATATCAAATGTATGTGCGGCCCAAACCAAATTTTCATCTTCTAATGTGGCCCAGGGAAGGTGAAAGGTTGGACACCCCTGGTTTAGATTATACCTGACTAGCCCAGTGGTATTTCATACTTTCTTCATTTTAAGCGTGAATTTTCCTATATGAAGCTGATAATCAGAGCCACCATCAGCTCCAGGTCTTCTTTTTGCTGACTGTATAGAGCTTTTCCATCTTTGACTGCAGAGAATATAATCAATCTGATTTCGGTATTGCCCATTTGGTGATGTCCATGAGTAGAGTTACCTCTTGTATTGTTGGAAAAGAGTGTTTGTGATGACCAGCTTGTTCTCTTCACAAAACTCTATTAGCCTTTGCCCTGCTTCATTTTGAACTCCAAGGCCAAACTTACCTGTTCTTCCTTTTATCTCTTGACCCTACTTGAGTCCCCTATAATGACAAGAACATCTTTCTTTGGTATCACTTCTAGAAGGTGTTGTAAGTCTTCAAAGAATTGGTCAGTTTCAGCCTCTTCAGCATCAGTGGCTGGTGCATAAACTTGGATTATTATGATGTTGAAAATTCTGCCTTGGAGTGAAATCATTCTATCATTTTTGAGGTTGTATCCCAGTACAGCTTTTCCCACTCTTTTGTTGACTATGTGGTCTACTCCATTGGTTCTTAACGTGGGCGATAATGCCCCCCAGGGGGCGATTTCATTTTTCAGGGGGGCGGTAGAACGAAAAGGGGCGGCGTGGGGGCGGTAGAGCAGAAGAGGGGCGGTAGGGGGGCATTGGAGCAAGTCAAACCTGTGAAGATGGCTGCAGCCTTTTTACAATGTGCATGAATATATATTTTCCTCCAATCTTAATTTAGTTTCAGAGTTTTCGTCTTGAAATTTTTAGTTCCTGCATTGCGGTTTGTTTTTATGCCCTTTTTATATTTCTTTTTGAGTCTTAAAATTCGCTTGCAACTAAATCATTAAATGTTACTTTTTGGGGGCATTTCATTTTCTTGGAATTGAATTTTGTTTTCAGGGGTCATTGGATTTAAGTGTAATAAATAAATAAATAAATAAATAAATAAATAAATAAATAAATAAATAAATAAATAAATAAATAAATAAATAAATAAATAAATAAATAAATAAATAAATAAATAAATAAATAAATGAAAAGATAAGATAAGATAAGATAAGATAAGATAAGATAAGATAAGATATCATCACCGCAGGGAGGGGGGCGATGATAACTTCCTCAATGGCTCAAGGGGGCGTTTCTTTCAAAAAGGTTAAGAACCACTGGTCTACTCCATTTCTTCTATGGGATTCTTGCCCACAATGTGTGTGTGTGTTTAGTCGTTTAGTCGTGTCCGACTCTTCGTGACCCCATGGACCAGAGCACGCCAGGCCCTCCTGTCTTCTACTGCCTCCCGGAGTTGTGTCAGGTTCATGTTGGTTGCTTCGCAGACACTGTCCAGCCATCTCATCCTCGGTCGTCCCCTTCTCCTCTTGCCGTCACACCTTCCTAACATCAGGGTTTTTTCCAAGGAGTATTTTTTATTTATTTATTTATTTATTTATTTATTTATTTATTTATTTATTTGTTTGTTTGTTTGTTTGTTTGTTTGTTTGTTTGTTTGTTTGTTTGTTTGTTTGTTTATTCTGCCAAATATGGAGGCCCTAAATCGTTTAGGGCTTTATACGTAAGTATAAAAACTTTGAAGTCAATGCAGAACCGAATGGGCAGCCAGTGCAATGCAGCCAGAATAGGAGAAATATGATGACATTTTCTCACTCCAGTAAGGAGTCTGGCAGCCGTGTTCTGCACCACTTGGAGTTTCCGCACCAACTTCAAAGGTAGCCCTACCATCTATAAAGATGCAATTTTAAAAATGACGGAGTATCCCCACACACATACACCCCGCTCCTTTCAGTCATCAATATTGTGAGCACAACAATCTCTTAAACTGCCTCTCAGTGATGTTGGCAAATCTTCCCATCCAAGTCCCAAGTCCGATTCTCAAATCCTTTTGCCCTGTCCCTCACCACCATGCCACTCTCAACCACTGCGGCCCCTCCTCCTGCCCCTGCACTGCCTCTTCACCTCCGTGCCCCCACCACGACCACTGGGTCTTCCTACCTGCTTCCTGTTGCAGCTACAATCCTGACAGGCAGCAGTCCAGGCTTCTGTTCCCAGGCACTGAACTCCAAAGAAACATAGATACTTACGGTATCTGCTGCTCATAATTGCACATGTAGGTGAGTAGATTCTAGAAATCAGTGACATTCCTATTATGGGAGCATCTATTTGTAGTGTCTTGTTGATAACACCAAAATCATGAGAGAGAAAAGCCCAATAAACTTTGCATCCTGAAGTATAACTGAACCTACAGAGGCTTAAGTGGTACAACAGTTATTTGAAATCCCTAAAAGCAGAACAATGGAATGGAGTTTGCTACCTCCATTATTCTTGTGTCTAATTTTTCACCTTCTGTGTTTTGTTCATTTGTTTTATAATAGCCTACTTCACCAAGAAGCAAGAAAAGCTGCAGTCAGTTACATTTTTCAAGAAAGTCCTGTTCTCTTCATGGAGCATGGAGCACAAAAGAAAAGACATTTGTCTGTATTTATCTATTATTTGTATATGTATTTATAGCACTGTCTGATCTGAACTAAAGTGTGAATGAAAGGAGTCTGAGGTATATCACATGCAGCAGACCAAATGCATTAGTACACTTAATTGAGGTGACAGTAATCGATCAAGCTGTTTGTTCACCAGCCAGAAATAAACATGGTTAAATTTGTCCTGGGAAATACTCCAGCTAAATAAATCCAACCAAAATGTTAGGGCTGATGACAAAATGGCCCTTTCCATGTTGAACTGCCCAGGCTGTACATCATGGTCAACTCCTTCTTTTGTAGCATCTATTCTATATATGCCGTAGTCTCCTTAGTTAAGTCATATGAACATAGATCAGATGAGCCTAAAGCCAATTGTTAGTCTCAACTAAAGTAGACCAACTTAAAATAATGGGAACCACATAAGTCAATGTTTGTAAGTTTTGTACATCAGCTCTAATTGGGACTAAAAACTGGATTTAGGCCTGTTTGCCAGCCTGTCAGCTGGCAACCCTAAGAGCCAAATCCACACTGATCTTCTTCAAGAAAGGTCACACATAAAAGTGAAGGTATGATTGGCCAAAAGGAAATTGACAAGAGAAAAAGGCTACGTTCTTCATTACCTTTGAGTCTTCCTGTAGAGGAACCTTGTGACACAGTGGTTAAACTGCATTACTGCAGTGAAGACTCTGCTCATGACCTGAGATCAGTCTTAGGCTCAGGTAGCTGGCCTGAGGTTGAGTCAACTTTCCATTCTTCCAAGGTCTGTAAATTGAATGCCCAGCTTGCTTGGGGTGCAATGTGTAGCCTGCATAATTAAATTATAAACTGCACAGTGAGTGTTTTAAGGGCTACAGGGTAGTATATAAGCAGTACATGAACAAAGATATTGCACCGATATGGGTTTTAGGATTTAGAAAAGGTGATTGTCAGCAGTTCATCATGGAAAAGAGGTACTGTATGAGTAACTCCACTTTCCTTATTTAGAAGTTGCTATTATATTTGTAGGTAGTAGGAGAACATACAGCTCATGAGATGACTAACCAAATAAGTCTCCATAAATCCAACTGCCAACATTTTAAATAAAATAAAGAGACATTCATTTTTTAAAAAGCTGATTAGTTTTAATAGTGAAATGATTTTAAATGTTGTACTGCACATGCTCCATGAGTAGTGTACTGCCCGCACAACACCCTATGCTCCTCCCAGCTGGTGCACTTAAAACAAGGCTGGGCAAACTTCCAAAAATGTGTAGGCTGCACATTCTTAACCCAGAACCCCCCACACACACACACTTCCTTATCTCTCCACCCTATTTTTTCCTTGTTCTGATCCCTATGCCCACGCTTTCTCATGGCTACAGGGAGCTGTTTTACAATTTATTAATTTAACTTTTCAAATATCTGGGGATCTCCTTCCACTCCCGACTCAGCTGGACTCACCATTGTAAAGCTGCCATTTCGTCTGCCATGCCACTTCAATAGTGGCAACCAGTACATTCCGGCTGCTCTCCATATATTTCAAATCAAAATCCTCTCCCAGCTGCTATATGGAGCCCCAATCTGGATCGAGGCTGCTAATCAAGACCTTGATAAAGTCGCTGCCTCCTTTCTCAGAAGGATTCTTGGAGTCCCAAACCTAATTAGATTGTCCACATTGATACTCGAATTAGGCATGCACCTTCCCTCTACTATCGCTTGGTCCCTAACCTTCAAGTTCTGGCTTAGACTACACCTCAATACCCAACCAGATTCCATACTCAATGACCTACTAAAAGATCCCTTTTCATCCAAGTGGTTCAATATTCTTGATGCTAAGTTCGCATCCTTGGACCTCTCCCCCGAATCTCTTTCAGACACCACCCTTCACAGAGCCCATCAAATCATCAAATCTAAACTCTGGCAACAGGAACTCAATTTATTACTCCCCAATTTAAATCCTATTTGTTCCCCTCACTTCTTCGGCCTTTCCCCTTCACTCGGTAGACCCTCAAACTATTTTAGTAAATTAATTAATCCAAGTAAAAGGAGGGCTTTTATGCTAGCAAGACTAAACATTTTCCCATCAGCTGTTCACTTTGGAAGATTTGCAAACATACCACGCATCAATAGACTCTGTCTCTCTTGCTCATCTGAGCCCGATACTCTAGACCACATATTATTCCGCTGCCCGACTCATCAACATTTAAGAAACAACATCCTTGAACCCCTTCTGTCGTCCCTTTTTGTTTCCCTAGCTGACCCCCTCCCCACCCTTTTAAGCGATTACTCGGCGACCATTACTAGCATGGTAGCGGATTTTCTTTTAGCGGTCTCCAAGTCAAAACCCCTGCCCCATCCTCCCCCCGCATCACCCTCCCAGTTCTTACCTTCACGCCCGTCCTTCTTGGTTTGTAACACTATGACATAAATTGTTACTGCTGTTTTATCTTCTTTTAATGCCAATAAAGGTTTTAAGTAAGTAAGTAAGTAATTTAACTACTCTTCTTGAGCTCTTCTGACATCGTCATCATCATAAATGGGCTGTCAAGTAAAGTCTGACTTATGGCGGCCCTTTCCAGGGTTTTTCAGGTACTCAGAAGTGGTTTACCATTCCCTTCTTCTGGGGATATTCTGGGACTGTGCAGCTTGACCAAGGACACACAGGCTGGCTGTATTCACAGGGGGACCAGTGAGGAATTGAACTCCCAATTAATGGCTCTTCAGCCAGATATCTAAACTACTGAGTTATCCTGCCAGCTCTGCTTGACTTAAGCCCCCCCCTCACACACACAAAATTGAGGGAGGCCCTCAGATATGGCAAAGTTTACCTCATGCCCCCTACTGAACTGATAGGTATTTTTTGAGGGGCGAAATCTGTGATGTCTGGTTGTGCTGGAGCGCCTGAGATTTCTGCATTTGGGCTCCTGGTGCTTCATGTGACCCTTGGACTGAATCTTATCCACCTATATGAAGAAATCAAGTTTGGTGCATGATTGAACTTTGATTCAATTTCTGAGTCCAGGATTTGTTTTTAGACAAGGGATTGATTTCTTTGAGAGACAAATGTTCTCCAGATGAGCATTTCAAAGAACTGGCTGCAGGGAGTTAAACTGGCAATGTACTTTGATGTGCAAACGCTGAAAAGGCTGAGGTATAAAACAGGATACTGTATTGTGTAAACACCAAGGTAATACACACTTTTAAGGAGAAGCTATTCAAGTACCACACACAAAAGGATTAAAACTACATCAAAGAAATGTAAGGTGACAGACTTCAAGGAAGGCAAATTTGAAGCATAAAGCAGTAAAAGCAACTTAGTAATTAAGAGTAGTTAAGATAGTGAGCCCGAGGGAGCTGTGGAGTTGGAATTAAGAGCTAAGGGATGAGGGATAAGAACCAGAGAACCACAGGGGGAGAGGAGTTAGAGATGAAGTAAGAAGGCTTCACCCTCCTGCCAATTCACATAAGAAATGATGTACTGATTAAGTAAAGTAGCCAGGGAAGTTTGGACTTGTGTTGTAACTTTATTGCCCATGTCCAAAGATCTGTAGCTTGACATTGCAAAATCTTTTAATATTACATTTAGCCTCGTTTTAGCTTTAATCTGTTTTTATTCTGTTTCCCACCCACCCCAATAAATAATTAAAAGACATTTGGTCTGGAGATCATTTTAGAGGACCTTAGATTCTCAAGTTTATACATTGCTCTTTGGGCCAGGCTACTGAGAGTTCTGAGAAGACATTAAAAACAGATTTGGTTACCCAGGGAAAGCAATACGCCTGGGTGAGGGTGGCAACTCGATCCCCTTTGAGGGCCTAAGGGAGAGGAAAGGCATCCCACACAATAATCCTCTCTCCGGAATCTGGTGGGAGTAACAAATCCTTGCCTCTAATCACTTCTTGAGTGTCTCCCCCAGCTCAAGGGAAACTGCAGAGATCTGAAGAACCCACTGGAAGAGCCTCCAGGAGGGTGATATTGTGACACCCTAGATCAGGGGTTTTAAACTCAATTTACCTGGGAGCCGCTAGAGACAGAGTCTGGGTGAGGGTGGGCCGCATCAGATTTTCCGCCAAGCGGAGCAAGAGCCCAAGGAAGCCGCCCAGGAGTTTCCTTAGCCGACAGACAGGTGGGCTGGCTGGCAGGCTCCAGTTCTGGATGGAGGGTGCAAGAGGTGCTCTCTTGGGAGAGAGCCGGCGAGCAAGGCAAGGCTTTTTTTTTTTACTCCTGACAGCAGAGGATGTGTGGGCGCTTTGGGGGGGGCAGGGAAGGCCACAAACTATCATCTGGGGGCCGCAAATGGCCCCCGGGCCGCATGTTTGAGACCCCTGCCCTAGATCTTACAAAGAAAGTGACCTTTCTGGTGACCTTGCCTTGCATCCTATAATCCCCAGTGTACACCAGCTACTACTGTGTTGTTCATTGCCTCAGGGCCCCTTGCTCGTCCTGAAAAATAGCAATCTCTCATAGTTCCATTAATTCATAACTGTATGAGTAAAATGAGGCTTACCATTCTAAATGACTAGAATTACATCTGTATCCAAAGTGCTATTTCAGCAAAGTTTACACCTGTTGAAGTAGGTTTGGCTGGGAAAGACTTTTTCTGGGCTTTCAATGTACCCAGCACCAACTAATTATTCCTTCCCTGCCTCTGAATTCAAAGAGTGCCGGGCTTCTCTGTTCTGTGTCTTTTCCCCTTCTCTAGAATCTTGAAGTCTGTTATTGAAGGCAGTCATGTCTGCCAGTTTTGTATTAGATCTGTAAGTAAAGAAAACAGTTTTACTCTTTCTACTATTAATGATTCAGAGTGAATTCCTGAATTACTGAGACTATGCCAGTTAATGAGGAAAGGGGTGGTCTACTCTGAGGAACTTGAAGCTATTCTGCTCTATGAATCCCTGCACTTCTGTTACATAGCTAGAGGAATTTAACCAAAGTACAAAAATCTGCAACACCACCTCTTGTTGTTTTTCCCTGCTAATATCCCTTCAGAATAATTTAGAGGTTAAAAACCACAAAAAGAGCAACTGAGTTCTCTAAAGGGAATTTAATTGTTCTTGCGTGGTTATTCCAGGATAAGTGGCCGAAGGGATTTTGACTGTTCTGAAATTGAAAGGTTTAGAAGAATCCACTTTGTTTACAAAATCAACCAGAGTGGTTTCTGGTTAGATGGGCAGTATATGAATCAGTCAATCAAACACATAAATAATAGAATAAAATGATATGACTAATGCTGTGCCAAAAGATAAAATGGAGCTTGATTTTCTTTTGGAAGCCAAATAAGACACTTTCATGTCAAGACTGTTGTAGCACAAAAACAGAACCCATGCGCCTTACATACTAAAACTTAATCATGGAACTGGCAGCTTTTACTATATTTTGCACAAGTTCTTTCTTTTGTTGCAACCATCTCAGGTGAACTCTGCTAGAACCTTGATTAAATGTTGGTATTTAAAATCTTATGGACTCTGTTGCTTTTGCTAGCACAGTTTTGACATGAATATATTCATGATCCAGGGGGTCCCGTCTAACTCTACAGCTTCATTATGATGATGATGATGATGATGATGATGATGATGATGATGATGATGATGATGATATTATGCATCTTACTGGTTTTCCAGGAAAAGAAAATATTGTTTTAACTTTCACAGGCATCTGGGAATTGAGCTGAATGCTACCAAGAGGAAAGGAGGAGAAAATAGACAAGAACTAGTTACACTTTGGAATGATGAGTAATGTACCGTAATTAGTATTTACACTGTTACCCTTTGGACATAATGAATAACACCTAAGTTGCTCTCAAAAGTTACTATTTTATGGTCATGTTAAAACATTTTAGAGGCATTAGTGTTCTTTGATTTTAGCTTTTGCATTTTTATAAATATTTTCATTATGATACATATCACAGGAAGAGCTGGGACCTCTTAAAATATCAACAAGCGAACTGAAGTTGTTTCCCAAAGAAATTCTGTCATAAAGAAGTGTGTGGAACTTAAAATCCTGATCTGAGTTTTTAAAATCATTAGCTACACATACTTGAACAAGACCTTTCGGCTTCCCGATGGAATTAATTGTTGGATTTGAATGGACTCTGTAGTGTTTGATTATTTGAATTGATATGGTGCTGTAAAGAATTCATATTTAGCCAATCTGCACAGGTTTTTTTAAAAAAATTTGGGTTACTGGGATGAAATTAATTCCAACCTACCTATTGCCTCGTGACAGAAAGAAGGAGAGGGCCACACACCACTCTTCAGAGCCATTCTTCTGCAGAAAGGCCTTGGTTCTCAAAGCCAAGGTTCAATGCCAGGGGCAGGGTATCCAGGGAAATCACAACCAGTAGCAAGGATGCCGAGGGCATCCAGCTAAATTACCCTGAGGCTTGCTGGTAGCAGCAGGTCTCTGGAGCTACCATGGAGTCAGCAGGAACAAGAGGGAAGTGGCATTGTCTTGGCTCCCCATGTTTTGCTGTCTCAGGTGACAGCCTTAGTAGGTCTTGTGGTAAGGCCCTCCTTGGTTTTAAGGGATTAGAACAAATAAAATAAGACAAAGCTTCCCAAGACAGAGTTGTGTGTTATTTATATTCACAAAGGCTTTCATGGCCGGGATCTAATGATTGTTGTGGGTTTTTCGGGCTCTTTGGCTGTGTTCTGAAGGTTGTTCTTCCTGACGTTTCACCAGTCTCGGATGCCGGCCACAGAGACTGGCGAAACGTCAGGAAGAACAACCTTCAGAACACGGCCAAAGAGCCCGAAAAACCCAGAACAACCATTGTGTGTTATTTGTTATGCATCCACCAGTAGATCTAACATAATTCTTCCTATAATGAAAACAAAACTTTAATAATGTAATGTAGAGTACAGTGGGGTCTTGACTTAAGAACGACTTGAGTTAAGAACATTTTGACTAAAGAACCGCTCTCATAGGAAAATATTGACTTGACTTACATACTTAGATTTGAGTTAAGAACTGAAAAAAAAACCACGTGGGAGGCAGGGAAAGTGCAAAATGTGAACTTTCAGTTAACTGTTGGCCAGTGAAAAGGGTGCCTGTCTGCTTCCTCACTCCTCCCAGCATTTAGAGAGTGGATTGGGAGACAGTCTTCAGACTGCCTGCTCCTGTACTGCCTGGACTGTATTTTCCCTGCCTTCCCTGAACCTTTCTTGACCTAAGAAAAAAAGAAACAAAATATCCCCCTCTAGTGGTCGAAGGCAGAATAGCAGCTTCCCATTAGTTTCTATGGACGGAAAAGAGCAGATACGGATCAAATGGTTTTCAATGCATTCCTATGGGGAATGCAGATTTGACTTGAGAACTTTTTGACTTGAGAACCGCCTTCCAATACGGGTTAAGTTCTCAAGTCAAGACCCCACTGTACACAGATTTTAATAAGCATTTATGAGGATGATACTGTAACTGCAAATTAATCACAGATTTTGAGGGCTCTGATATCTGTGGCCTTGGTCAAGCTGCACAGTCCCAGGGCACCCCCTGAAGAATGGAAAGGCGAACCGCTTCTGAGAACTCTCTACCTGGAAAACCCTGAAAAGGGTCGCCATAAATCAGAACTGACTTGACGGTACATGATGATGGTGATGATTAAGTGAAATACCATTTATTGTGTTGGAAGAAGTGATTGCAGCAGCTTTTAGAAATCACTTTGTTTTCTTCAGCAAGGAGTCTCAACTTTCCTTGCTCTGAGAACACACACACACACACACACACACACAGACACACACACACACAGACACACAAACTTCTTAAATCCTATTCTTTTGGGATGCTGATAGCAGCAAAGGGCCATGCACACAGGAAAGATGCACCTATGTGTTAAGTTCCTGATACAGTTTTACAGATGTAACAGCAGGAGGTCAGCCAGTGTGCAATTCTAATTAGCTGCCACGCAGAGCTAGGGGAGAAGACAGGAATCATAAGGATGGGGTGGAGAAGACTGCTTTGTGTTCACATGAGACTAAAGAAATGTCCTATTAGTCTAGGCTGCGAATATAAAAATAGATGTCCTCTGTCAAGCCTTTTTCATGTTTTATGACCAAACTCTGGGCTCAGAAAGAGAAGCCATCATGCTCAAGTTGTTCCCGTAGTTGAGGTTCCCAATTCCTTCTTTTGGCAAAACTGAAGGTGAAGGTTGTTCATTCAACTAAAAAAGGATGGCCCTAGACTCAGAATAAAGCTAATAAATAATAACAGTATGCTAAAGCTTATAAATACTATTTTCCCCAAAATAAGACATAACCTGAAAATAAGCCCTAGTATGATTTTTTTCAGGATGCTCGTAATATAAGCCATACCCCACAAAAAATAAGCCCCAGTTAAGTGAAACCCCGCCCTCCACCATTGTGCAGCAACCAGAAGAAGACGACAGGACTGTATTTGAATAAACGTAGATTGTTGTACATGAAAAAAAAACATCCCCTGAAAATAAGTTATAATGCATTTTTGGAGCAAAAATTAATATAAGACCCTGTCTTATTTTTGGGGAAACACGGTACCTGTATGGCACATCACAGTGATAAGGAAATTCTTGCCTTTAAGATATATTTTATAATTACTTCCTAATAAATGCTAGGGGAAAACAAATGTGTGATAGCAACAAATGGCAATAATAAAGAACTGGCACACAGTGAACTTTGGATCACCCAAAATCATATTCCCTCCACCCCAATGTACATGAGAGGGCTCTCTGTAAGATACCTCAAGGCCTACCTATTTCTGCACTCAAGGCTCTGTGTAGTGTGCCCACCTTGGCCAATAAGACACAAAAATGAGGCTTACCATTCTAAATGACTAGAATTACATCTGTATCCAAAGTGCTATTTCAGCAAGTTTACACCTGTTGAAGTAGGTTTGGCTGGGAAAGACTTTTTCTGGGTTTTCAATGTACCCAGCACCAACTAATTATTCCTTCCCTGCCTCTGAATTCAAAGAGTGCCGGGCTTCTCTGTTCAGCTTCAGGATCTGTCCTTCCAGTGAACACTCAGGGTTGATTTCCTTCAAAATGGATAGGTTTGTTCTCTTTGCAGTCCAAGGGGACTCTCAAGAGTCTCCTCCAGCACCAGTCCAGCCTGGCCAGTGTTTTATCTGCTCTGCTCACTTACCAGAGTATCTCCCCAGGCACTGAAGAGAAGAGAACCTTTCAGGGTTTGAACTGTTTGTCTGACCTGCCTGGGCATAGGGAGAGGACAGCATTCCCCACAACAGAAGCACCCTTCAGTTTGTTATAGAGAAGGGAAAATGAGAGGGAAAGGAGGAGTAAAAAGAAGGTCCGTTACTGCCATTGAAGAAGTGAAGTCCTCTGGCCCTTTACAAAGAGGGGAGCAAGAGAAAAACCTTCACAGCAAGTCATAAGGAGAAGTACTTTGGACTCTGGCCATGCTGCACATGTTAAGGGTTGGCAAATGGCACTCCTCCAGCGGACTGCAGCTCCCACCTGGGCTAGTGAGCCTAGTCCATGCTGATGCATGATAGGAGGCACAATCTACAATTACACACAGGTGTAATCCTGAGAAATCAAACAGGGTTAAATCCAAGTTCTTCGGCGTAAGTGATTTTGTGTAGTCATTTATTTTTCAGGTTTTATTTGTGTATTGGAGGGAGTCATTCCAATGAAATGGATGAGCCTACCCATCACAGTTGTGTTTTCAAGCAGTTGCAACAATCCATTAGTTCATTAAGTCTTTTCCTCCTTGCAGCAGGATATAGAAGAATTAGACTGATTTTACTTCATTAGCTCTTGGGCACTACTTAAGGAAAGCAGGGGGAGAGAGGATTAACAGTGCTGCTATCCACAAGCAATCAAAACCTGTAAGGCAGGCATTCCAAAATTATATGATTTAAAAAATTAATATCCTTTTATTAGCTTTTTAAGCCGTCAGGATGATTCCCCCTCCCCTTTCTAGACTTATATACATCTCAAGGGCACTAACTTGCATTTTAAAAAGGATAAAAGGAGACTATTTTTGAAGAAGTATCCTAATTGTAGAAGTTGGCTTCACCACATAATTATAAATGCTAGGTTTGTAACAATTGTGAGGAAAAATGTTCCTACAAAATTAAAACAGAGCTAGCGAATTCATGGGCTGCATGTGGCCAATCAGCGTTCCATCCTTTGTGTGGCCTCCAGATCCTCTCCATGAGAAGGAATGATGGAAAGATAGACAGTTGTCCCACCCCAGAAACGTCCCCCCCTCCAGTCACTCAAACTAGAAGATAGCATGCGAGGTTGTAAATAAACTTCTAACAGTTTCAGGCCCCAAACAGCCATTTTTGGAGACTAGAAGGGATTGTTCTGTCACATCCTGTTTCTTTCTTTTAAAGCCTATTTCACAGGCCTGAAATTGCTATGTTCCTCCCAAAATAACCTTCAAATGGCAGCTCACACATTTCCCTAAGTTCTTAGGGATATTATTTGCCAAAGCAGGGGAGGGGAAAGAGAACGTTGGTTTCATCCTCTGGGAAAAGCAATTATGATCCCTGGGCCTTCAGATATTGGCCACCCCTCATGTAAAATGAAACAATTCCAAATAAAAATCTAAAATAAGAGCATATAACCAAATGTGGAAAATAAATTTATTGGGCTCACATTTTTCTTATAAAATAGTCATTTTGCATTCCCTTAAACTGACAGTGAGATGAAGTGCATCTTGTCCTGGGAATCTGTACATTTCCAAAACTTGTGATGCATTTTGGCAAAGAAAAATGTGTGCCAGCTCACACATACAGTTCAGCACAACTGAAAATAATTATGTATGGGAAACACAAACAAACACACTTCAAGCAGTGAGTAAATGTATTAAAATGTGTATGCTCAGAAAAATGCATACAAAGCTGCCTGTCTTAAGGAAAATACTTACAAAATATTCATGATTTTCCATGTGGGAAGGAAAAAGAGTATTGTAATCCAGTGCAAACCTGGGACAGGATGAGAATGTGGGTGGGATTCTCAGTAACACAATTAAAATTAAATTGAGAAATTTTTTTACATCACAAGGAACAGCAGCAACAGAGTAAATATTCAATAATGGTTTCAGCTTTATGCCCAAAAGAGAGGAAGTTTTAATAGAATCATAGAATAATGGAGTTGGAAGGGGACTGACTGTAAAGCCATCAAGTCCAACCCCCTGCTCAATGCAGGAATCCTAATCAAAGCATGGAGGAAAATTCATATGACTGCTCCTCATAAATACGTTGACTTTCAAGTTGTACAGCTGGATATCCTGGAAAGTTGACATTCAAAATATGTCTGAATCATCATTACATTGTTTATTACATTTATATTACACTTTTCTTCTTTGAATTCGAGGCAGTTCTATTTCAGTCTTGCAAAAACCTTGTGATGTAAATTAGGTTGAAAGATAGCCATTGGACCCAAGCTAGCCTAGTCATTACAATGGCTGAGAGTCTCCCCAGGCCTTGCCAAGATTCTGATGCTGCATCGCAGTTTCATCTGTGTTAACAACAAATTAAAGTATGCTAAAATAATCCCAGGAGGAACACCTTGCCTGCAGTTAATTTTGCCCCAACTAGTCAAATTATAGGGACATGGTGGCGCTGCAGGTTAAACCGCAGAAGCCTCTGTGCTGCAAGGTCAGAAGATCAGCAGTCGTAAGATTGAATCCACGTGACAGAGTGAGCTCCTGTTGCTTGTCCCAGCTCCTGCCAATGTAGCAGTTCGAAAGCATGTAAAACTGCTAGTATATAAATAGGTACCACCATGGTGGGTAGGTAATGGAGTTCCATGTCTAGTCGCGCTGGCCACATGACCATGGAAACTGTCTATGGACAAAACGCTGGCTCTACTGCTTGGAGAAAGGGATGAGCACTGCCCTCTAGAATCGGACACGACTGGACTAAATGTCAAGGGGAACCTTTACCTTTACCTAGTTAACAAATTTAATACAGGTTAGAAGAAACGAGGACATAGAATTTTTTTGAGAACAGTTTTGAGCAAATTCCTGTATAAATACTAATTGGATGATTAGGTGAGGTGAGTCATTGAGTCAAGGAACAGCTCAGTCCTTTTATGTTAGCGTGCCTCATGCAATAATAATTTTAAAAGCTAAGTGGCCTTCTCACATCCTGCCAAACAGCAGAGAGCTTTCAGTGCAGAGGGGACCGGTCACAACGCTTCTTTCCTTTTAAAATGTCACACTGTTAATCCACAATGACATAATACTAGAGAAAAAGCAATATTGGAAAAACCTACTGCAGCAATTAAATCTGAAGACCAGTGCGCTCACGAGAACACAGCCCCTGGATACAAAAGGATGTTTGTGTAATCAAGACTTTAAAGAAAAAAGAAATCTAAATACCATATTTGGAAACAGGCAGAGGTAAAGAAAAAGGAAAGGCCTACTAACTTACTGTATTGATGATGGTAACCACGACTTCCCAGATACTGGGGGAAACTAACAACATACAATAAGGGATCTAAACATGTAGTTTCAAAGCAGATTCATGTGCTGTACATTTTCTTGCTCCTTTAACTCCACTTTGAAGATCCAAGCTCCTGTAACTAATAGTAGTTGCCTCATGTGGATCTAATAGTAGTGGAATGTAACACTACTATTCACCATCCACTCTGAGTCGATTTCCTTTGTGTTAATTTGTTGTGGACTCTCATGGGCTTACCATCATTTTTATGTGTAGAAATAACTTGACAGTCTTCCATATGCCATTGGAGTCATTCTTGTCATTCCTGTACAGATTATAGTTACTCTATAACATTTCCTTGCTGCTTCCATTTGTATGTGATAAATAGCAAAATGCCAGATGTGACCCCAGCCTTAAACCTCCTCACCAGCTGTCAGAAATGGATGCTAATACTAACATAAATACAGAACTCAACTTAAGAGGAATCTAATTTTAAACCTTTCATGAAGCAAGGTGAGACAGCATTGCTTTGCTTGTCTAGTTCATATTCCATCCGTCAGCATTATTTTTACAGTGATGTCCTGTTTTTGTTATTAACAGCTGGCGACATTATGTGCACTAGAGGAGAGGATGCTCCAATTCCAGTTTGGGCCTTGGACTGAACAGCCTGTGAGTCTTATAGCAGCGTGGTGATAGATGTAATTTTATTCCAGTCATGTTATGTAGAAATAAAATGAGGCTCTGTTTGAAAGCATTTTTTTGATCATTGCTTGATCTTTTGGGATGTGATACAACAGGCAACATTTATTGCTGCTGAACCCATCATTAGCATGGAAATGACTTTATCTTTTGTATATGATGACAGTTTAGTATAAAATTCTTACACATGCGTGTGCGTACACACAAACACACACAGAGAGAGAGAGAGAGAGAGAGAGATAAAGAGAGATTGCTAAACAGGTTGTCATGTGTGGTTTTTGCAGAGAGTAACACCTCTACAGGTGACCTCTGCTTGAGCCCTGCCTATCTCTTGTTTGCATAGTTTTGAATGGGGCTTTCCACTTATGCGGAATTCCACTTATGTTGACAAGCAGTGGCCAAGGAGGAAAGCCTGCACAGAACCAACTGTTCCATGGTGCATTTTGTCAAACAGGATACAGTACTAGCCAAATTCTTATCATTGGCTTCTAAGGGAAAGCAACCCTGGGTAATAATTGTGGGTTTTTCTGTCCATGTCCTATTCCAGTCGTCTGAAGATGCCGGCCACAGAGACTGGCGAAACGTCAGGAAGAACAACCTTCAGAACCTGGCCAAAGAGCCAAAAAAAATCCACAACAACCATTAGATCCCGGCTGTGAAAGCCTTCGCGAATACATTCAATGTGAAAGTAGAGAAATGGTGTGGGAACACTTCCCTGTTTTGGCTGCTACCAGGCTTTTCTTAACAGACCTTAGAAAAGTTACTTCTTTGGACTACAGCTCTCAAAATTTCACATTCAGCGTACATGTTGTTGGGCACGTTGACTGCAGGATTATGGGAAAGTAACTTCCTAAGCGCTGCTCATATATTGCTCCATATCATATAAGCTCACATCGATACTTCCAGACTGGTGTTCTAAGGGTGTGTGTTTTGTTTTTGTTTTTAAAGGAGAATGTGAGAAGAGTCCTTCCAGCTAAACCGGATGCTAATTCTCCGTACTTGATCATACTGGCTTTTTTCACCACTATTCCTCTTTTTTGGGGCTGCAGGAATATGTCACCAGGTATTTCTTTGCCTTTTTTTAACGAATTAGTGGTTGGGGCCCCATATTTCCCCTTTCAATAACATTAGGTACAAACTTTTGGATTTTGTCCCCACTCAGGGCAGCTTTTCCAAACTGCATAAAGACCTCAAAACATGTCCTGTGACCATTCAGAGCTCCCTCCCCAACAAACACGTATTGTTCCACATAAAACAGAAGCATTGCACCTCCAACAGGCACAATTTGCCTTTAAAACGAATGCTTCCCCCTAATTGCTGTAGTACCAACCCATTTTTCTCCTCAAAATTAAATATGTATTCTTTAAAAAAAAAAACAGAGACAGTCTTTGGGTCTCTTTCAGCTTCACTTGGAGAAATTAATGAAAAGAAAGGTCAGGCACAGGTATATATATGCTACAAAAGTGATGGGCACATGGATAGTACCCAGCTCGCTGGGGGGGAGGCAATGTGTAGCCTGCATAATTCACTTGTAAACCGCCCAGAGAGTGCTTGAAGTGCTATGGGGCGGTATATAAGCAGCACACTTTGCTTTGCTTTTATAGCCAGATCTAAGGGTCCCAGCTAAAGTTTAATGGAATTTCTATATTTCTCTGGTTTCCAAGCAGGGAGACACATTTGAGGGCAAATAATGCCGCTGGAGGAGAAAGTTTGATGCATGTATTTGTTGGAGTGGCTTTGAAATTTGAGCAACCATCTCATCCCATCCGCAGTTGGCACTGGAGCTTGTGGCCTCCGCTCAGAAGTGTTTTTATGTGTGTTTTCCTTCTGCAGCAGAGTGCACCAAACTTCCAAGAATAAAGAGAGAGGGGGTCGGGAAAGAGCCAATGAGTCCATGCATTTGGGCCCATTGTACTATTTGAAGCAAGGCAGGGAGTGGAATGTGAAGGCCTTATTCATAACCATTTCATCCTCTGGGAGCAACTGCCTCCTGGAGTTGGGTCAACTTCATATTGAAACTACTAACATGAATTTGCCCAAGCTCCAGGAGGCAGTGGAAGACAGGAGGGCCTGGTGTACTCTGGTCCATGGGGTCACGAAGAGTCGGACAAGACTTAAAGACTAAACAACAACAAACTGCTGGAAGTATGAGCTCCCCGCCCCTGGGCTTGGTTATCTCATTATCTGATTACCTGGATTTTATTTGAATTTTGAGCATATTTGCCCAGATTCCCCTCATGCCCATTTCTGCAGTCAGTTGCCCAAGAAGCAACAGCACCTCTCTTCCACAGTTTGCCTACATGTATCTCTATACAATCAAAAGGACCCAACCTCCATCTGCCCTTGGTCTCAGAGTTTGGCCCTGAAATCTGAACAAGATACTGGCTTTTTAAAAAAATAAATGAATTGATTTTATTTATTTGGCATTTAAGGCTGACATGAAAATAAATATACTGCAAAGAACCACTTGGGTATCTGCATCAGTATAAAATTGCTGTTCAAGAACCGATTTTCAGCATTCAAAAATGCACACTCAATTAAAATAATTCCCTGTAACTCTACCCATATAGGAGTTTTAATCAAATAAGCAAAGTTCAACCAATTCAGAATGAGTTGAAGATTAGAGGTCTTCCCTGTACATCTAAATTAAAAATCACCTAAGCCAGCTTCTTCATGTTTCCAAGACCAGCTGAAAGGAGAGAGTTATCAAATGGTACTTGGCACTGTAATGCTCAGAAGCAATCACCTTTTATTCATTTTTCTAATTAACATTTTGACCTTCCTATAGGTTCAAATCTTGTCAATCCATATTGAAACACAGGATAGCCACCATACCAATGCTGCCTGCAAAATGAAGCTGTGTTGCTCTGATCTAGGCCAGTGGCACCAGGTCTTGGGTTGCCAGGTCAGAAAAAGAAAGCAAATGAAAAAAAAATTGTAATGGTGAGGAATGAATAGGCAAGGCTAGTAAGGTCTCATGGGTGTCCCTCTCCACTAATTCATGGGGCTCAGCATCCTCCTACCAGCCTCAGTCAGTGGACCTCAACTATTCCCCTGCTATGACAGCCAATGACTGTCAAATCCCAACCCCACTTCTTGAAATCCTTTGAACTGGAAAGCCAGGAAATGAGACCGGGCCTTTCCACATGAAAAGCCAGTGCTCTAAAACAGGTTCTAATAATCCATTTCTTTATTCGCATACAGGTGGAATAGCTCAATGATTTAGGGATCCAGATTCGGAGCCAGAGGTTGGGAGTTTGATTGGCTCACTGGGCCTTCTGCAAAGTAGATCCAGCCCAGGTGGCTTTCTGCAAGCTGCACAGTCCCACGGTGCCCCCAGAAGAAGGGAATACTTCTGAGTATCCTCTATATAGAAAATCTTGGAAAGGGTCACCATAAATCAAAATGCATTCGATGGCACATGATTATAACTGATGTGGATAAAAAGGGCGGAGTAGAGATTTGGTACCTACAGGGTAGAGTGGGGCCTGAAATACAGTGGTGCCTCGCTTAACGGGCGCTTCGTTTAGCGACGAAACCGCATAGCAACGAACTATTTGCGATTGCAAAAGCGATCGCTTTGCGATGTTTCCTGTGGGTTTTTCGCTTTGCGATGATCAGTTCCCTGTTTCGCTTACCAATCATCGCAAAGCGATGATTTTTTAACAGCTGATCGACGGTTCCAAAATGGCCGCCCGCTGTGTTTTTGCACGGATTCCTCGCTTAAGAGGCAGCGAAAATGGCCACCGTATGGAGGATCTTCGTTTTAAGGTCAGTTTTTAGCCCATAGGAATGCATTAAACAGGTTTTAATGCATTTCTATGGGCTTTTTAATATCGCTCAGCGATGAAATCGCTTAGCAGTGATTTTTGCTGCACGGATTAACGTCGCTAAGCGAGGCACCACTGTATGCATAAAAACCTTTGAAAAGACACCACTACTGTTCACTAGGCGATCTCCGTGGAGCTGGAAAGCATGGCTGCACATCTAAGGAAGAAGATTTTGGCCTTGGCCAACCTGCTTTTCTTTATCCTGCCTCTGAATGTAATTGTGGGTTCACATTTGTAAACTATTGTTGAGAAATCCTTGGGCCTCTCAGAGTTTTGGACTTTAGATGCCAGAATCCGTAGCCAGCATGGCTCACAGTAAAGGAATGTGAATTGTAATCCCAAATCCCTGAGACCCCAAAGTTCTCCCTTTCCACACAACTTCAGTGGGTTAAATAGGATAGCTATGGGCAATTAAGGGCTTATTTTGCATTTGCCAAAGAGCTTGGGGATTAATACAATTCCTCCTTGTTTTGTGCTGATTATGATAAGCTTTTCCCTCCGATTATGGATAAAACAAAACATTTCCTTTTATTTTGGCAGGGAAAAACGGAAATGAATTTTTAAAATATGCAAAGTCCTAATTCATTCTGTTTTTGCTTCTTACCTAATACTTGAGCTCAAAAGATGATGTATCATGAATTCCATTACACTGATGACTGCACAAGAGTCCTGTCCTCATCAAATTACATCTAATTGTATCTCTTTTCTTCCGTACAGCGCAACTTTTATGTGTAAGGATAATGTAGAAATAATCTCTTTTTAAAGCCACGAAATATTTTTCTTCAGCCTTGAATAAGAAAAAAAAATCGCCCTGACATCAAGAGATTGCAATTGAGCACATATACTGTATATCACAAAGAATACATGATAAAATAAGGCTCCTTCTCATTCATTGGAACAATGGTTTACAGTTTGCTAGATACCCATGAATATAACTGTGAGATTCAACTCATGCAGTATATGGCTTTATGCAGCTTCATTCTCCATATCCATTACAAATGAACAAACTCATGGTAGAACTGAGTGATAGAACTTTGAAAGGACGGGCAGAAAAAAATGCATCTATGGCTTAAATATGAGGACCAGTATGCACATAGTACAGTGGTGCCTCGCTTAGCAAGGTTAATCCATTCCGGATTAACCCTCGCTATGTGAAAACATCGCTGAACGGAACATAAAAACCCATTGTAAAAACCATGTTTAATGCGTTCCAATGGGCCCTGAACTTACCGTTCAGCGAAGTTTCCTCCATAGCAACAGCCATTTTCGCGCCCTCGGTAAGCGAGGGGAGGGTGCGAAAATGCTGTGCGCGGCCATTTCGGGCGTCCGGCGGCCATTTTAGAACCGCCGAACAGCTGATCCGCGGGCATCGCAAAGCGAGGATTGGTAAGCAAAACGCTTACCGATTGTCGCTATGCGAGTTTTGCCCATTGGGACGATCGGTATGCCTCCGCATTAGCGATCCCAAAAAGGGGATTGCTATGCGGATTTGTCGTTGTACGGTGCGCTCGTTAAGCGAGGCACCACTGTATATATTTTCTGCAAGCATGCTGAAGATGAACAGCATGAACTGGGCTATAATAATCACAACTTGCCTTAATCAACCCAACAATTGTGGCTGCTGCTACAATAACAGGAATTCCACTTAGCTGCATGCAGAGTCAGCCGCTCTGCAACAGATCATGGTATCCCAATAAATTTATAGCCAGAAAGGGAAGCCCCAAAGATGAATAGTTCTTTTTCTAGTCCATGCTGCTTTTGATTGAAGGAATGGATCAATGGTTTTTTGAAACTGAAGAGGCACCACAAGACAATCACAACTGGCTGCCAGTAGCACCAATTACTCATCACACAGGAGTACAATGAGCCAGAAGCATTTCAGCATCCTGCCCCATCTTGTCCTACACAGAATTCTAACATTCAGCCTAGATCAGATTGTTTCCAATTATTTACAATTATATCGATTCATTTTTCTTCCTCAAAAAAAAACCTATTTTAAAAATCTTCAGCATGGCAAGATTAACCATACGGTTTCTATTAAAAATGTCAGCTAGCTGTGCCTTTTCTGCAGGGCCACCTTTTCAAGTACACCTCAGAAGAAAAATTTCACTAGATAATTTAGCCACATTCGGCATATATAGTACTGATTCTCTTGGGCTACTGCAATGTGGAGAGGGGGGATCTGCTGCTTGGGTAACAGCCTATCCTCCATATTATCTTACCCGGGCTTCATGCTCTGGAGAGGACACTCCTCGATTCAGAGCATGTCACCATAGTCTCTCGAGACTGAAGGATGCCTATGCCTATGCCTACTGCAAGTCATAACTAAGGCCCCTGTACACTGTGCATTTTGTATTAAACATATCAAATACCTATGAGTTATCTGTTCAATCAGTACACTGAATATATCCTAAGGAAAGTGAGACTAGATGCAGATGAAGGAGGAGTGAAAAATGGTGGAAGAAACATCAATAATTTAAAATATTCAGATGACATGAGAAAGCAACAATGACTTGAAACACCTTTTAGTAAAAGTTAAAGAAGAAAGTGCCAAAGCAGGATTGCAGTTGAACATTAAGAAGACAAAAATCATGACTACAGAGGAACTACACGTTGACAATGAAGACATTGAAATAGTGAAAGATTTCATATACCTTTGTTCAATCATGAGTCCAATTGGAGACTGCAGCCAAGAAATCAGAGAATGATGATCATGTGTAACAGAATGTGTCACAGAAGACCAAAACCAAGATCATCCATACTCTTGCATTCTGTTCACCATATGTAGGTTTAAAAGCTGGACATTAAGGAAAGCTGACAGGGGAAAAAATAATTTGTTTTTTATATGGTGCTGGAGGAAAGCTTTGCAGATACCCTGGAGTGCCAGAAAGATGAACAAGTGAGTCCTAGATTAAATCAAGCCTGAACTATATCTGGAGGCAAAATGATGAAACTCAGTCTGTCCTACTTTGGTCACATCATGAGAAGGCAAGGTTCTCTGAAAAAAAAGGCAATAATGCTGGGAAAGGGGGAAGACAGCAGGAAAAATCAGCACATGCCAAACAAGTGGATGCACCTCTTAATGAATCATGCAGGATTATTACTGGCTGTCTGAAACCGACCTGCACTGAAAAAGCCCTGTTATTTGGCTGGTATTGCCACTCCAGAAGTACATGGGCAGTTGCTAGCAAACAATCAACAAAGGTAATACAGCACCAGACCCATCCACTTCATGGACACCAACACTCTACAATGGCTAAAGTCAAAGAAAAATTTTCTGCACACATCTCGAACTCTAAATATTAAACTAGAAGAGGTGGGCTAAATCTATGGAGAATAAAAACAACATACCTTATCAAATGGGAGAATGCTGAAAGTGTCTTCCACCAGGACAAGATTCTGGTAGGACCATCTGGAAGCCCATGCTAGTTTTCCGTGTATTATTCCTCTTTTTAAAGACCAATTGTATATGGTAATTTGACGTACAGAGTTCGATGGTGGATCTGGAATCTGCAGATTCTGTTCCAAGATTCTCCTCTCCCCCCCCCCCCCCCCCAGATATTGTGAGTAGGGATCATTTAGGAGCATGCCGCTCCCATCTATAGGAACTGGAAATAAGAACTGTGGCCCATTGACATCTGAAGTGATTTCTTCCCACTCATCAATTACTACAAGATCTGCAGTAGAGAACGTTAAATTAAAATCCTCAGCTGTTTCCCTTGTGTTGCAACAGTCAGTTTGAATTTTTTGGCTTGAGTTTCTGAGACCTATCAGGGATTTGCAGCCAGCTTTTGTCCTCTGGGTGCCTTGTGAGATACTAGTTTTGGTTTTTGTTGTTGTTATTTTTTTAAGATAGGCAGCAGTTTTTTTCTTGTTTGATTCTACTGTGACAGTCTCACTTTTGGCTTGGTTTTGTTTGTTTGTTTGTTTGCTGGGTTAGGAAGTGCTGCTATCAGGATCCCCATTTTTATCAGGGTGGCTATTAATTGGAGCATTGCTTTCAGATCTGAGATTTCCTGGTGAAGAGTATGAAGTTTATCAAAGATGCTTTGATTTTGCTATCGCAGATAAAAAGCACTGGTCATGCAATTGAGTGTAGACAATTTTGATGTATTATCAGACCCATGAGATTTGTCTATCGGTATTCCCATAGATTTGTCTCTTAGATTGTTACTTGGTGGATTGGGATTATTGCCAGGTGAGCCCCTTATTGAGATTGGGGTTCTAGCTTGGATTTCTGGGTCCACCCACCAATTGCCAATAGAGTAACCAGAGAAAGCATCATCGACCGCATCATCACATTGAAAGTCACTGACTTTCCTATTCAAATCTTGATTGCCCAAGGTAGATGGAACAAATTCCCTTGGGGGCCTCTGGCTATGAGAGTTGGTGTTGTTCTAAAGGCAAGTGGAAGCTAGAGGTATGCAGTCATCAGCTATTGTTCTCTGGCGTTTACTACGTTGATTGTGTTTACTACTGTGAGCATTGTTGGATCCAACACAAATTTTCTGGGCTCTAGTAATGACCATTTTCTTGGGTCACTCCTGCTTTTACAAATCCCTAATGATATCTCCTTGGGCTTTTTGTTGTTGTTGTTGGCTTTGGAGCCCTTGCCTTTTATGTTGTCTCCGGCTCAAGCAGCTCTGGCTTCTCCTGGCAACTTAATTTCTTAATAGCTACTGGATAACTCACTGTACTACCGGCGTAGTTCTTATTTAGCCTTGAGGTATCCTTATGTTGCTGATAAACTCCCCCGAGCATATTCCAGCATTTCTTGCACTCTTCAACTCTTCAGCTCTGGGAGATATCAGGAGGCAGACCCTTTTTGACAGAATGGCTAAATTAAGGAGAGGATAAAGATGAGCTAAAGATAAGTGGAGGCTTATGCAAACACAGCTCCTCCACAAATTGGAACCGGAAGTCTCATCTGGAAGTCACTTAATAGACTTTGGAGCAAAGTAGGATCAAAGAATGATCAAGTAAAATGGGGCTCCTTGGGTACAGGACAAATTTTCTGTGACTGTGGAGAAATTCAAGCAATGAAGCATATATGTGCATGCAATTTATAACCCTCCATGTACAGTGGTGCCTCGCTTAACGGGCGCTCCGTTTAGCAATGAAACCGCATTGCAATGTTTCCTATGAAGTTTTTTCACTTTGCGATGATCGGTTCCCTGTTTCGCTTACCGACCATCGCAAAACAAAGATTTTTTAACAGCTAATCAGCGGTTCCAAAATGGCCACCAGGTAAAAAAAATGGCTGCCCGCTGTGTTTTTACACGGATTCCTCGCTTAAGAGGCAGGGAAAATGGCCACCATATGGAGGATCTTCACTTTAAGGTATTTTTTTTGCCCATAGGAATGCATTAAACAGGTTATAATGCATTTCTATGGGCTTTTTTAAATTGCATAGCGACGAAATCGCTTAGCAGCGATTTTTGCTGCACAGATTAACGTCACTATGCGAGGCACCACTGTATACTAAAGAAGATCTAGTAAATGGCCAAGATAACATTATTGAAATAGCCCACTTCTGGTCAAAAATGTTTTGATATGAATTTTAAAAATGAGGCGAGGGGGAGGGGAGATTGACCAAATATGAAATGGATTGATTTTCTAAAGGAAGCCACTGGCTTGAGTTTTCAAGAGCATAGCAGGGGTGTGGAGGACACATCAGGACATGCTGGAGATCTCTCATTTTTTGGGTCACCATAAGTTGGAGGCGACTTGATGACAGGCAACAACAACAACAACAGGAGTTACTGACAGTTAAATTACTTCATCTTTCTTCACAGTATCATTGCACTATACATTCAATTTCTTTACCATACCAGTACGATTCTTTTTAAAAATTAAACAGCAATATAATCTTCAAAAAGCTTATTTATTCATCCCAAACGGGTTACATCAGACCAACTTTGATTGTATCCATATCAGTTGAATGCCTCACAAATTTTAGAAAAAAGATTCACTAGTCTCCCAAGATTAATGTTTCTAGATATATATACTATTTCAAGCAAAACCCCAACCTATTAGCCCTAGTGAAAAATGGTTTGCATGTCTCCTCCCCTAAATGTCTCCATGCTCTGGAAAATAAGGCCTAGCATACTGCTGAAGACCAAATTAATCTGCCTATCCCACAGGTGGCTACAAATTTGCCTGTTTTGTGGAACAGTCAATGAAATGATTAATGCCTTGTAATCTTTTGCCGTGAATGTTTGGGAGATTCATTTGTAACATTTCTGCTCTGTTCACCAGTTACTGTTGCATGCCTGAAGAAGGTATTCTAAATTCACAAAAGTTTGCATTAATTGTTTGAATGTGTTTTTTCTACTAATTTCAAAGGCCTATTTTTGAAGTGGCAGACTCAGACAACCAAGCTGCTACATTTTGAATCTAGTTTTTGACCATCTGAGCAAAGGCTGGAAATTTTTTGTTTGAATGAAACACAAATTAATATGAAAAAGAGGGGGCTCTGTTGGTCCAAGGAGTGCCTGCCTGCCTGCCTGCCTGCCTTCTACAAAAGTAAAGTAAAAAAATCTGGATCAGGATCTCACACTGTTGCTTGTATTTCACCCTTCTTCTATCACCTCTCCATCTTTGGAAGTGGGCTGAAACAAGTGGAAAGCTCCCACGTATACGGAAGGAAGGCTCGCTTAATTCATTGGGATATACTTCTGAGTAGACCTATTTTAGGTACCATGTACTGTACAGTATTTTCCCTCACTTAAAAAAAACAAAGGAGGGTCTGAGGCTGGGTTTAGTGTGCAGTATTCTAAAATCCTAAATAGACTTTCCTTCAGAACCCCAAAGCCACTGGCAGAATGTATCAGTATGGATGGAGTCAGAAACCAAGTTTGTAACTACATTTGTCATCAGAATTTTATTGTAAAGAATACAGTTGACATAGGCAGTTTTTGTGTCCTTGATCATTTAATTTTTATCTTCCGCAGTAGGCCTTGCCTTCTTTTCCAGCATATAGAGACCTCTGTGGAAGGGAGTGTGCAAATCATCCTGCCGTGATGCTGATGGGTTGTGATTTTGCTAAAACTGTCTCAATTTTCAAATATACATGGGAAGACTTAATTCATGGGTAGGGCAGCATGTTAAAACTAATTTGAGTGCAAGTGGAATTGGGTCACTATCACCTCAATAGCTGTCTGGAATCTGATAAATTTCCTCACAAGAAGCAAAGTAGGTGATATTATAGATATTCCATGCAAGTTTAAATAAATACATTTAAATACATTATATAAAATTGTTTAATATGTATCATGGTTAATTTATACGGTGATCTACTATGCAAGCTAACTTGTAAATTAATTATCTGATGTGGAATTAATCAGTTTTTTGAGCTTAAAATTCATAGCTGTGCATGAGGATCTATTTATATTTCATTAACAAATAGGCATGCTTTCAGGTTTCAGAATGTTACTAGCCAGGAACAGCACTATGTAGAACACAACTTTCCTGCTTTCTTTGCATATTTTATTTGTCGCTCACATATCTGCACTTCTTTTCTGATTCTTCCTTTCACAAACATTGAACTGCAATAAATAATTTGGGTAAAAGTTGACTTGAGATATGATGGGTTGATCTCTGACTACAGCAAGAAGTGGGAAAGCTGTATTTGAAAATTCAATAACATGTCAATTTGAAAAGAATAGAAAGGAAATGGGGGGGGCACTTTGGGAGACATGGACAGTTCATGACCAAAGGAAGTGGTTAGTCCTCCCTGACATTTTAGAACCTCGAAACAGCTCAACGAGAACTAAGCACGAGCATCCCATCCCACAAAATCCTCTAGCCAGAATGGCGAGTGGTAGTCCAAACTCTCATAGGCTTGGGAGATAGAATGGAGCACCCTGAAGCTGGAACACTGGGATATTTTAATAAACATGCCATGACAATTTTATGTTACAAAATAAATATCTTGGTGTGGAATTGGAATGTTTGTGCTTGATTTCAAGTCTTATGATCAGAGTGCCTTCAACAAAACTGTTATTAATAGGCGATTTTCACCAATATACAGTGGTGCCTCACATAACGGGCGTCCCGTTTAATGATGAATCTGCATAGCGACGATGTTTTTGCGATCGCTTTTGCGATCGCATAACAATGTTTCCTATGAGGGAAATCCCTTTGCGATGATCGGTAAGCTGTTTCGCTTACCAATTTTCGCATAGCGATGTTTTTTCCCCAGCTGATCGGCGGTTCCAAAATGGCCGCTGGGTAAAACAGGGACAGATTCCTCGCTTACCGGGCAGCTAAAATGGCCACCGTATGGAGGATTTTCACTTAAAAGGTAAGTTTTAAGCCCATAGGAACGCATTGAAGGGGTTTCAATGCATTCCTAAGGGCTGTTAAATAGCGCATAGCAATGAATCCATATAGCGATGATTTTTGCTGCACGGATTATCGTCGCTATGCGGGGCACCACTGTAGTCTTCTTCCTCTTAGGCATCCTTCAGTCTCGAGAGACTATGGTAACGTGCTCTGTATCGAGGACTTGGAACAGCGTCTAGTGTGGCTGAAACTTATTGAAATGGGGAAAAAGTTGTGTCCCAGGTGGTTGTGGAGGAAAGCAGGACTTTTAAGTGCTTTCACATCCAAGCTTCACTGCATTTAGTCACATATTGAAAAACTGCTCTTCTTCAAATCCTCCAGGGGGAAAAAATCCTTAAAAATTGACTTCCTCACTCAAACTTTGCTTCTGGAACTTAAAAAATAATTCTGTGCTAATTAAATCTGCATTGGAACTTTGCGTTTGTGCTAATTAAATACTTCCAAGCAAAATCCTCTGACACAGAAATTATATTTTGTGCAGGAGTACCATAGCATTAATCTCTATCTTGTGGAACGAAAACCAAAACAAACAATGCCTTCTAGGTCAACAGCAGAAAAAAAAGTAATTCCAGAGTCACTTCAAAAAGCAGTGGAGACATCATGAAGACTGAGCCATGTGTCATCTGGATGGTGAGGGGGGAAAAAAACCCCAAACCATCATTTTAGAACCTGGTACTTTTGCAGGAACAAATGCTGTCTGTGGATGTATTCTGAGTAAATACAATTGATTTAGTAAAAAAAAAAAACTGATCTTCTTTTATTGAGCTACAACAGCTTTTATTCCTCTTCATCAGATGGGACACACTTATCTCTTGTTTAGCATGGCAGCATTTAAGAGACTGTCCCAATGGCACTATAGCACTGGGAAAGATTTGCATGTATCTACATATTGTGTCTCAGTCCTGTCTCATTAAACAGGTAGCTTACCTGTAACCGGTAAGTGCTTGTCTGAATATCTGAGTGCTTGTCTATCTTCCGCCCTATCCAAAACAGCAGTGGATGCTAGAGCTCTAATCATGGGACTAGCAGACATAACCCAGTCCTTTCAAAGGAGATTTTGAAGATCTTTACAGGCATGAAGGAACTTCTGCTTAATAACTTTGCACCCACTATAAAATGTGTAAATAGAATACTGTAAACTAGAGGAGGCTAATATGCAAGTCTTCTGATATGTTTGCACTGCATCTCCTATCAGCCTTTATCAGCACAGCCAAGCTGCTTACCCCACTGCTGTTATATCAGTATAATCAGATATAACTAAGGTGTAACAACTGTATATTAGAGTGGAATATATAATTGATATTTCTTGTAGTTGCTATGTGTTATCAAAGTGCATCCAACTTACAGCAAATCTCATAGTTTCCAAGGTATGTGGGAAAAATATTTAAGGAATGGTTTTACCATTGCTACCACTGCCAACCACCAGTGAGCTGGCCCAGCATGGATTTGAACCCAGGTTTCCCAAGTCCTAGTCCATTACTGTATCCACTACATCAGTGGTTCTTAACGTGGGCAATAATGCCCCCCAGGGGGCGATTTCATTTTTCAGGGGGGCGGTAGAACGAAAAGGGGCGGTGTGGGGGCGGTGGAACAGAAGGGGGCGGTAGGGGGCCGCTGGAGCAAGCCAAACCTGTGAAGGCAACTGCAGCCGCAGTGTTGGCAGTAGATCCGGTGCTGCTGCTGCCACCAGATCCAGCTCTTTCTACCTGCCACGTCTCGCCTTTCTCCTTTAGGGGAGCATTGAGTGTGGATCAGGTGGAAGGAAAGTGTCTCTTGGTTCCTCATCCTCGCCCCATGAAGCGCTGCCTCGCACCCGGGTGGGGAGGGAGACAAGGTAGGTAGGTAGGTAGGTAGGTAGGTAGGTAGGTAGGTAGGTAGGTAGGTAGGTAGGTAGGTAGGTAGGTAGGTAGGTAGGTAGGTAGGTAGGTAGGTAAGATATCATCACCTCAGGGAGGGGGGCGATGATAACTTCCTCAATGGCTCAAGGGGGTGTTTCTTTCAAAAAGGTTAAGAACCACTGCACTACATCACAGTGGCAGCTCAATTAATATTTACTCTACCTAAACCCATAGTCTCATGTAGATGAAAAATGACTCAGTTCCTTCTTCCTCCTATTTCCAGGCAAACTGTTTTCAGTTCAGCAGAACTGGTTAAAGATTCTTCCTTAAAGAATAATGAAATATTATTTTTGTACACATTTAGAAACTGAGTAGCACATCATGTTGGAACATGAAACTTTATTTAAAATTGTTGACACCAATACATACTGTGACATCTGTTACTGAAGAGATGCAAATTGATCCCAGGTAAAATGGAAGAACTGATATTTTGCTACTCTGTGTAAATTTTACTGCTACTTAGGGCAGAGAGATAGTACATTTTTAACTGGATTTTTTTAACCATTTTAACTGCCATGGTACCTTATAAAGAATCCCAGAAATTGTTGTTTGGCAACAGTGTGGTGAATCAAGAGAACCATTCTCCCCATTATGTAAGGTCAGTAATCGAGGGACAAAGCATGCTTGTTAAACCTGTTTTATACCTATTATGTGGGGATGGAGATGTGTTCCTCCAGAGGTTGCTGGCATGCAGTGCCCATCAGCCCCAAAGAGCACAGCTGACGGTAGAGGATGCTGGGAGTCACAGGCCAGCAATATCTGAAGGGTGACATACTCCTCATCCCTGCATTTGTGTAAATGCACTTACCCTGTCAATGTGAACAAGAAACAGGATTAGATATTTGAGGTCAGATTCCTACTGGTTTTCTCCACACACAGAACAAACTGTGGAAGCTACAGCAGCTAATTGGGGCTAATTAATGAGTTGCCAGTTACTCTGTTAGCCTCTATTAGGTGCCACAATGTCTTCACATGGGGAAAAAATCAGTGCCATTCTGATGTGAATGTTTAGGTGAGACCTACTGATGACAAGGAGAACAAACCTGTCAATTCTAAAGGAAATCAATCCTCAGTGCTCACTGGAAGGACAGATCCTGAAGCTGAGGCTCCAGTACTTTGGTCATCTCATGAGAAGAGAAGACTCCTTGGAAAAGACCTTGATGTTGGAAAAATGTAAAGGCAAGAGGAGAAGGGGACGACAGAGGATCAGATGGTTGGACAGTGTCGTCGAAGCTACCAACATGAATTTGACCCAACTCCGGGAGGCAGTGGAAGACAGGAGGGCCTGGCGTGTTCTGGTCCATGGGGTCATGAAGAGTCAGACACGACTAAACGACTAAACAACAACAACAACAATTGATGACCCAGTATTCTAAATATAGACTGCCAGATGTATATCATGATTTTCAGTTCTATACATGCTAAGATATGCAGGAAGTTCATTGAGCCACTAAAAAGACATAGTGTATGCTTGGCAGTCTTAATTTTGTTCAGTAGCTCATATGTTATGTAGGGCTATACCAAAGGGTGAGTGGCTGGTGTTGATTTGCTTATTTTCCTGTTCCTGTTGTTTTTGTTTTGAGTTTTTGAAAAGTTAGCTTTAGGAATGAGCCACAGTATCTCATCCATATTTTATTCTTAAAAACTCACAAAATCTTGTCATTTTTAGCTTTCTGCCACAATCTAAACTTCAGCATTTATTTTTATTTTTTTACAAAAATGGCTACATGAATTTTCAACCTAGTTAAAGCAGACTGAGGAGAAAGAATGTAGTAAAAATGTGACCCATGTTATTTTGCATCAACATCAGGCTCAAACACATTGCAACTTTCTCCTTTCCTACCAGTTGTGTTTGCACATCCCGCCTCCCCCCCCCCCCATTTCTCAATGCAATAAGGCTTTTGAATGTGCAGGAATGATAGTCACCGACATTGATAACGAAACACAGAGAAGTTCCTGTTAACTTTCAACACTGACACTCATCTGTCTGCCTGACAAGAACAAACATGCTCTTTTGCTATAGGAAGCTCCAGGTCACCGATTTCTTCATAAGTGGAAAGGAGATTGTCACACACAAAAAGAACAAGAAACACACAATACATGAAAAGCTGCTGATATCTTACTACCATCCATATAATTTATTAATACAATTTTGGTACACCCTCAAACGGCATTAAAATAAGAGAGCAGACACAATGAATTAATACTGTAGATTTGTGGAATACATCTTTAATCTCCTTATTCTGTCACAGTAACTGGTTAGATATAGCCCTGTAATTTTCTTTCCGTGGTTCACCCTCACCTTGGATGCCATCTTCTACATCCAAGACTAACAATTGGAGAAGATACAGTATTATGACTTAGCAATGCATGATGACCTCTTCAAGCCAAGACATGACATGTTTTGTCCTTCTGCTTCTTCTAAACCAGCTAAATCCTGGCACCAAGGCAAAGGATGTTAATTGCGCTAAAGCTTGAATCAAACCAGCTTCTGAGGAAGTACATGGAACATAAACCATGGAAAATCCATGCGAAAATAAATATGCTAGTCCTTAAGGTGCTACACATGTCTTTCTTCTCCCTTCCCAGGGAGGCAAAAAACATGGAAGCAATCTAAGCAACTCAGCCAGGTGTGTTTGCACCAACATTTCTAGGCCTTCCTAAGCAATACCTGAAGAATAGCACCCATCTTCCTCTCTCCACTTCAACACTATACATGTGCTGGTTAAATGCTGATGCTGAAAGTGTTCCTGAACCTTAAGTAATCACACCATAAGAGAAGATTTTGTTGGACATCATTGTGGGCTCAGAATGACAGATATATTTTAATAAATAAATAAATAAGTCTATAAAACATGTATGGTTACACTGTGTCTTTGAAAAGTGGTGTTTTTAAAAATCTCTTCATCTTGGGATTGTGGGTGAATAGGCTTAGGGAGAACTTTACAGTTAGGACTGGCCGAGATTTCCAGATAGGATGATGTCAGTCCTCACCATAGGAGATATTGTGTGCCCTGTACCTAGAATCTACACTAAATACCACTTATTTAGCATATCCCAAAGTTATATCCATCATCTGCACATTTTCTTGTCCCCATCATGTTATTTTCAGATGCACTGCCGCTAAACATGGAGGTTTCATTGTTGCTGTCACTCGGTAAAACTCATGGAACTATTGATGGATGCTTCCCTCAGGAATTCTCTCCTCATAAAGCCATCTAAGACAGTTAACATCATAAATCACTTGTTTTGCCATTTTCATTTGAGAATAAGCTAAAAAGAGCAACAACAACTAGCAATCTCTCTTATATTATTAATTCATAGGTCTTCTTTCTTTCTGTTCCATGCTCCATAACATAATAAGACTTAAAGCTGTAAACTTCTGCAAAGCTACTAGCAGCTTGTTAATAGTCCAGAATGACTGCAGGTGAGGTTTCCTATGTGTGCTGTTTTAGTAGAAAACCTCTCTCTGCAGTTGAATATTGTTCGGATTCTGATTCTTCTATAAATAATGTGCTTCGCTTCCCAACAAAAAGTGGAAGCAAAGCTCCTGGCCATTCCCAAAGGACAAATGGTCCTTGCCCTTTCAACTTAGTTCAGCCCTGATATAATTGGATGTCCTTCTAATACCCACGCTTAGGGTTGACATAACTCCCATTATGTCAGTGTGATAGAGAGTAGCTAACATCCTCTGGACTGGGGCCAGAACATTTGTCATAAGGTAGTAGAAAGCATTCTCATATTTAACATCATTTGTTTGAAAAATATGTATTTACTCGTTGACATTGAGTACCTGCACTGCCTCTTGAATGGTCATATATTGTTCTCAAAGGTATGGAAACGAATATATGAAAATAGCCCAAAGCTTCCTCCTGGCTTGTTGTCCCTGGAATGTTTATGTGATGTTACATCTGAAAGAAAGTGAGCAAAAGGCTAAGAGAAAAAAGATAGAAAGTTAAGTGAAGATGCATTGTTCTTCTTGGTCTTTCTTGTCTTTGTTAAAAAAAAGTTATTCAATAACTTCAACCTAATGGCTTCTGTAACTTACAGAAAGAAATGTTGCAGATCCTCCCTACAGTCTACTGCATTTTCCGAGTCTATTTAGTAACGGGTGATAAAATCATTCATTTTTTTTCCCATGAAAATTACCAGAACTTGCATATTTCTTCATAAACATGGTGTAAAGAATTTTAAAGAATTTTAAACATGAGAAAAAGCATAATAGATGGATTTGTCTAGCCAGACCGAGAGCCCTTCTGATCTCATTCAAAGTTTAAATCTGATTCTGTGTGTGTATTTAAACAATGTTACTGATTTAAAAATTAAAGTTGCCACCCCATTTTTTAGAGAAGATCCTCATCTCTAAAACATAAATGGCAGACAAAATGGTCCTTGGTATGCTAGGAACATTGAACCAATTAAATTTGACTTGTTCAGATGAGTGTGGACTTTGATCAGTTTATTATTTTTGAAAGAACTGAATGGAATGTGGGAATTCCTTTATAAATGGGGCACAAAGACCCCCCTTTTTTCTTTTTCTTTAAATATCAAATGTGGAAACTGAAATTCACTCATCCCTAGACATACTTCTCAACAATGTCTTCTTGTGAGGAACATTTGATGTCCGTGCTAAAATTTTGCCTACTCTTTCCAGAAGGTTAAAACGGGGGCACAAAAAAGTTAGCTTAGACACCTTGCAAAGCCAATGGGTTCATGGAAAAAGCACACAATTGCCCTCTCCAGGTATCCCTCACCAGTTAATGTGCCAAAATACTACTCGACAATGCCCATTTTGCCCTTTCCAAACCAAGAAAAATATGTATTTATACATGGTGGATATCTGTTCCTCTTTTTAAAATGGGAGGGGTACGAAGGGAAACAGAGTAGAAGAGATGCCGCTGTATTTGGCAGAAATACATTTAATACAGTTAGCCAAGCTCACTGACTTTCTTTACAACATTCCTTCAGAAGTGGATGAGATGCATTTCATTAACTCGTGTTCCTCCTGGCTGACAGGGTCTTCAGCATGGTTGTCTGTCCATCGGGCCTTGGTCTGTATATATCTTGTTCAGCTATAAGTCATGGCTCTTTTTTCTTGAGTAATCAGAGCTCCTCCTATACAAAGAAAAAGAAAGTTGAGAAACATTCAATATGAGCCGGCTAGAACCCCTCTAGCACACAAAGGAAGAGTGTTCTCCACCCCCACATGTGGCTTTTTACTTCAGGGTAGCTTGTGACGAACTGCTGGATAGCTCAGTGGTTTCGGTCTCCGGTTGCAGAGCAAGCGGTTGAGAGTTCAATTCCCCACTGCCCCTCCTTGACAGCGGCTGGATTCTGTGATCCTTAGGGTTCTTTCCAGCTCTGCAGTTCTAGGATGATGATTAAATGAGGGCAACATCTAGCAATGAACTAGGTACGGTTTCCCCAAAATAAGTCATTTGCTTTTACAGTGGCATGTTATTAAAACATTACTAATGTATTATGGTTTTGTCATCAGGGGTTTACTCTTAGAATAATTAAAATAGGGAGAAAGAACTAGAACTAGCCAAATGTTTTCTCCCTAAAATCCAGTGTTTTGAAAGGAAAAAGTAAAGCTTACTTATTATACTGAGGGCTTGGCTAAACAGCTCAAATGAAGCGGGCTAGTTCGGGATAAACCCTTAAAATGTGAAAAAGTAACAATTTTATTCTAAGCATTACACACTACAGTAGCAAGAAATAATGTTATCAGTAGTTGCTTAATTGTATGGAAATAATGTTGTCATGTCATGCTTTCAACTGGCAGTCAGACAAACAAACCAATAAAAATTGAAGAAGAGATGCTCCAGCAGAAAAGTGTTTTTTTAAAGCCCCTGCCCCTGAACAGAAGGGGCTCTCTTAAAAAGAAGAGAAGTAGCGTTTTAAAGGATGCTTGCATGCAAACCCTACTCTCCTTCCTCAGCAAGCAAGAGGCAGAGGTGGGTGGGTTAAAACTCCTGTTCCATCTGGGAAAGTGCTCACTTTCATCATCTCCTCCTTTTAATTTTTTTAACGTTATGTCCTTATTTCAAAAGTACAGTGTCAGAGGAAACGTTCTTACTTGTAACCTTTTACTTCCATACTTTGGTTCCTTTAGGGTTAGGAGGAGTGTAAGCACAGCATAATGAGGTTTTTTGGTCAGTTTGTTGTTGTTTAGCCATTAAGTCATGTTCGACTCTTTGTGACCCCATGCAACAGAGCATGCCAGGCCCTCCTGTCTTCCACTGCCTTCCAGAGTTGGGTGAAATTCATGTTGGTAGCTTCGATGACATTGTCCAACCATCTCGTCCTCTGTCGTCCCCTTCTCCTCTTGCCCTCACACTTTCCCAACATCAGGGTCTTTTCCAAGGAGTCTTCTCTTCTCATGAGATGACCAAAGTATTGGAACCTCAGCTTCAGGATCTGTCCTACCAGTGAGCACTCAGGGTTGATTTCCTTCAAAATGGATAGGTTTGTTCTCTTTGCAGTCCAGGGGACTCTCAAGAGTCTCCTCCAGCACCACAATTCAAAAGCACCCATTCTTCTGTGGTCAGCCTTCTTCATGGCCCAGCTCTCACTTCCATACATCACGACAGGAAAAACCATAGCTTTGACTTATGTGGACTTTTGTCGGCAAGGTGATCTCCCTTGCTTTTAAAGATCTGTCTAGGTTTGTCATGGCTTCCCTCCCAAGAAGCAGGCATCTTTTAATTTCATGGCTGCTGTCACCATCTGCAGTGATCATGGAGCCCAAGAAAGTAAAATCTGTCACTGACTCCATGCCTTCCTGTTCTATTTGCCAGGGGTTGATGGGACCAGTGGCCATGATCTTAGTTTTTTTGATGTTGAGCTTCAGACCATTTTTGGCGCTCTCCTCTTTCACCCTCATTAAGATTCTTTAATTCCTCCTCACTTTCTGCCATCAGAGTGGTATCATCTGCATATGTGAGGTTGTTGATGTTTCTTCCTACAATCTTAATTCCGGTTTGGGATTCATCCAGTCCTGTCTTTCGCATGATGTATTCTGCATATAAGTTAAATAAGCAGAGAGACAATATACAGCCTTGTCGTACTACTTTCCCAATTTTGAACCAATAAGTGTTTTCATATCCAATTCTAACCGTTGCTTCCTGTCCCACGTAAAGGTTTCTCAGGAGATAGATATGGTGGTCAGGCATTCCTATTTCTTCAAGAACTTGCCATAGTTTGCTGTGGTCCACACAGTCAAAGGCTTTTGCATAGTCAATGAAGCAGAAGTAGATGTTTTTCTGGAATTCTCTGGCTTTCTCCATAATCCAGCACATGTTAGCAATTTGGTTCAAAATAAAGTTTGTACTTCTGGGAGTTATCGGTCCACATACTGCTGAAGCCTACCTTGTAGGGTTTTGAGCATAAACTTGCTAGCGTGGGAAATGAGTGCAAATGTGCGGTAGTTGGAGCATTCTTCTGCACTGCACTTGGGATTAGGATGTAGACTGATCTTTTCC
This sequence comes from Pogona vitticeps, assembly GCF_051106095.1. Classification (NCBI taxonomy): domain Eukaryota; kingdom Metazoa; phylum Chordata; class Lepidosauria; order Squamata; family Agamidae; genus Pogona; species Pogona vitticeps. The sequence continues at coordinate 83,993,257 of NC_135785.1, read as the reverse complement.
AATCCTCTGGCCACTGCAGATTTTTCCAAACTTGCTGGCATATTGAGTGTAGCACCTTAACAGCATCATCTCTTTTAAGATTTTAAATAGTTCAACTGGAATGCCATCACCTCCATTGGCCTTGTTGTTAGTCAAGCTTTCTAAGGCCCACTTGACTTCACTCTCCAAGATGTCTGGCTCAAGGTCAGCAACCACACTATCGGGGTTTTCCAGACATCCAGATCTTTCTGGTATAATTCCTCTGTATATTCTTGCCACCTCTTCTTGATGTCTTCTGCTTCTGTTAGGTCCCTAACATTTTTGCCCTTTATCATGCCCATCTTTGCACAAAAGGTTCCTTTAATATCTCCAATTTTCTTGAACAGATCTCTGGTTTTTCCCTTTCTCTTATTTTCCTCTATAACTTTGCATTGTTCATTTAGGAAGGCCCTCTTGTCTCTCCTTGCTATTCTTTGGAAGTCAACATTCAACTTTCCTTATCTCCCTCGCATTTTGTTTCCCTTCTCTTCTCTGCTATTTGTAAGGCCTTGTTGGACAGCCACTTTGCTTTCTTGCATTTCCTTTTCTTTGGGATGGTTTTTGTTGCTGCCTCCTGTACAACGTTACGAGCCTCCATCCATATTTCTTTCAGCACTCTGTCCACCAAATCTAGTTCCTTAAATCTGTTCTTCACTTCCACTGTGTAGTTATTGGTGCCCGAATTTGGGTTTCCAGATTGTTTGAGTCCATCATATTGAGTCTCCATAACCCTGGAATTCAGGAGACAAGAGAAGCTGGGCCAAAGATTGGGGATTATGACAGCCATACTCCAAGCACATCTAGGGGGGTAAGATTTGGAACCATCATTCCAGAAGAAGCCCAGCTAATATGGGCTTTCTGTGTGGCTCAAGTAAGAAAGGAGAGACTGTACAAAGACCTTCCCCCCCCCAACTCCCCTAAAATACAAATTAAAGACATTTGGAGCCTCATGGTACTGTGGCTAAACTGCAGTATGGCAGCCAATGCCTCTGCTCACAACCTGAGTTCAATCCCAGTGGACTCAGGTAGCTGGCTGATTGATTGGTAAATTGAATACCCAGCTTGTTCGGGGTGGCAGTGGTGGCAATAGGTGGCCTGCATAACAAAACAGTAAACCACCCAGAGAGTGCTTTAAATGCAATGGGGCAGCACACTTTGTTTCAATTAGCGAACTACTATACAGTGGTGCCTCGCATAGCGAGGTTAATCCGTTCCGGATTAACCTTCGTTATAGCGAAACATCGCTAAACGGAATTTAAAAAGCCATAGAAACACATTGAACTTTGTTCAATGCGTTCCTATGGCTTGAAAACTCACCGTTAAGCGAGGTTCTGCCATAGTGCCGCCATTTAAGCGCCCTCGGTAAGCGAGGGCAGGGCGCGAAAATGCGGCGCGGACCTTCCGGCGGCCATTTTGGAACCGCCGATCAGCTGTTCTCCCCTGCTTCGTTATGCGATATTCGCTAAGCGAATCGCTTAGCGAATATCGCAAAGCGAAAAATCCCCATAGGGGCCATCGCTGAGCGAATGCTCCAGCAATGGCCCAGAGCGCCTCGTTAAGCGATTTCATCGCCCAGCGAGGCGCTCGTTAAGCGAGGCACCACTGTATTTTTAAAGTTTCTGCTTTGGGGGGGTCTCTTTGCTGCCCTTCAGCACAACGAAGACATAAGCCAAGATACAGTAGTGTGTTTTTGGTATCCAACACCAACAGAACAGGACTTTCTTCCCCTTCCCCTTCTGCTTGTGCCAAAAAAAGCCTGCTCCAGGGGGCTTCCCAGACCATCCTAGCACATTTTTGCAGTGTATGGTGGTTGCAGGGAGAAAAAGTGTTGTCGATTCTGGTCATACAACCAGAGTCAGACTATTCATGAAGATAAAGAGATGGGCCTCTGCAAATGGGACTGATTTCATTAATAATGTTTTCCCTGTAATTTAGGTAAACAAATTAAACAGACTGCAGACTGAGACAAAGTTCTAGGGGATGGAGACAAAATCATCCTTCTGTCTCAGATGAGGTCAAACTGAGGTACCGCTATCATCCAGATTTTACTGCATGCTATTTTGACATTATTGCCTTATTTCCTGATTTGCCCCAACCTACAAAAATGTGGTCATTCACTTTAATTGATCAAAAGCAGGAACAAAATTAAGGATAGAAGTACACATTATAAGGCAAACACCGGGAGCCTGGATCATAAGATTTGAAAAGTTAACAGAAAGAAAGGTCCCCATCTATCCTTCCCTCTGCCACTACTAGAACCGTATCCATGTTTTCTGGTAGGTCAGGATCCCAACCCTTGAATATTGTGTGGTATTAAGGCCTGGACAAGTTCCAGTACCTTCCACCTCTTAATTTCCTTTCATAAGCGTTACCTGAACTGTTGCCTCAGTAAGTAAACGTTGGGACAAAATAAGTTTGTTGTGGCAACACATAGTTCTTCTATAGGAAAAAAAGCTGTAGAGGAGACCATTTCTAGCTAGATTTTTCCTCCACTACAAAGTACATACTAACACTTCCCTTTTTAGAAGCTGAAAATGAACCTTTCTAAAATCTAATTATAGCACACAAATAGGTTCAAGGAGCTGTTTCTAGAATTTTAAAAGAAATGTTTAAGACTTCAATCCCACAAACAATTACTGGGGAATAGGTTAAGCACAGTGGGACCTTCTTCTGAGTAAATGTGATAGGAATGAATTGTAAGAGACCTAAACATCTGGCGCAGACCCTGAGGAATCTGAAATATTTTCTCAGCTGTGCTTGCTGAAAAAGGTAAAGCAAAATCTGCCACATTGTGATAACAATGAACTCCAACCCAGCTGTCTTCTCCAGCTGGGGTAATAAAACATGACTGAACTGATCCAATATGGGCAGAGAAGGTTATACTAGGAAATTTCCTGTGCCACAGATTTTTTTTTGATCACCTAGAAATCTGATGCCTGAAAGTTTGTAGAAGGATGAATGCGGCCGGGGTGGGACAAGTAGAACATAAGCCCCACCACCAAGTTACTCAGACCTGTGTGCAATTAGGCCAATTAGGCCAAGGGCCTGAAGCCTAATTTGGGTTCCCAGTCATGGGACCCCTGTTAGCATATCCAGTGAAATGCAATCACAGGCTTTTCTTTGGACTTTTTGGGCCAAATGTGTGAAGCTCTGTCTGACTTCTCGGTGTGGTGACTGGGCTTCTATGTCTCCTCATAGCCTTATTATTCAACCGGCTCTCTCCATAATTTCAGACATGATGCTTGACTAGCACTTGAGTTCTTCACATGCAGGAGAGCAATAAAGATGCTGAGCATCCATCAGCTAGCTGACCATCCAAATCTACAAACCATCCACTGAATCAGCTCTTCTTTGAGAAAGCATTAGAGGAAACATCCATCTCTTGCAGAAGGAAAGTCTTATTTAACCCTGGCTCTCTGCAACTCAGAAGTACTGCAATCCAGGATTTAGACCTCAGGGTACATAAATGCCACAGAGAAAATAAGATGACATTTGTGCCCTGTGGCATCCAGTTCAAATTCTGATGTCTCTACACATCATTCTCATGCAGTTCCACAAGCAAACTGTGCTGAATGAAATCCAAGAAACATATAAGACCTCAGAAACAAGCTAAACCAAATGAAAAAGTTACAGGAGCCAGGAGAGGGCTGAAGTTTCCAGCAACGGCTGCGCTTTAGTTCTGTTTAAAGGAGCATAAACAGGCAGATGTAGCTGGGGCCGAAGGCTCCTACAGTAAGGGTCCTTTGCCACTTCCCCGGATGACATGTGAGATTACGAGGCTGTTCGGGAACGACACCTACCAGGCATGTTGTTGATACAACTGGGCGACAATGATTTGGCACCTTGAGGGGCGGGAGCAACCTGGGACTGGATGTAAGGGCTCACATGGAATGGAGAGGGCGCCGCTGCACGCTGTGGAGTCAGCTTCGTTAGGCGGCTGCCTGTGAACAATGTTATCCCTCACTTGGCAGAGGGACACTTATCCGGACATGCATATTATATGGTCAACGATCATCCCTCGCCTGTTTTGGAGGGAGGCGAGACAGTTTTGGCCTGTAAACACTGCCCGTCGGAGTATTAACAGGGAATTCTGCAGAGCTGTTCACAGAGGCCTAGGATAAGTGCTCGGCCACCACAGGATCCGTCCCGAGAGGCAAGAATGTTTCAGGTCAGATGGTGTTCATCTGTCTGAACGAGGTTTGGATGTCTTTCTGGAGGACATGCTGTTGGAGCTGGATCAGCTCAATGGAGAGCATGGGACATAGTGTGGCTAGTCCCAATGCTGTGGTGGGTAGTGGACAGGCATTGGAAACGGGATTTTAATGGTAACGGCAGGAAATTGTAGCTGATCTGAACTCCCAGCACTGCTGATCAGGCGATTCAGTGCTTGGAGGAAAAGATGCGCTGGGGATGTGCCCGGACCCTCAGTTGGCACAGAGAGAGGGGCATGGGGTCCGGGGCAAAAGTGAGGCCGGTTGTTATCCCACAGTCATTAAGAAGGGGATAACGGAGGCCAGTCTGGATGGCCATTTGAGGACCCAAGATGGAAGCCTTAATCTGCACTACAGCAGGACCCCCCCCCCTTTTGCCAAAGGATTGGCAATATTGAGAACTGAATAGAATCAATAAAGTGTGGCCCGTGTTTAACCCATATGCTTGGTCTTGCGTGGTTATTCTGGGGTAAGGGGGCAAATGGTTACAAGCAGTACATTCTGCATACATCCATCATTCTACCCACTTCATTCTTTGGGGTGGACATGAAGAGACAACCATGCTAACAGACCCTGGAAAAGAAATTGTTACCACTACTACTTTTAGAAGTAACTCACTGCTGTTATTTATTGCACATTTTAAAAAAGGTTAAGTCATTAGAATCCAATTAATTGGATTTACTTACATGTTGATGTCCTATTCAATTATTGAGTCAATGTGTCTGTTCTTAGTGTGCACTAAAAGTAGGGTACTAGGCACTATGGGACTCACTAGGTTTCATTACTTTCTGGTTCTGTGGAAAGGGGGGATTCACCCAAAACAGTAAGAATATGGCCTAAGAAAATATTGGTGGAACTCTTCCAAATGCCCCCTCAAAGCATTTTTATTCTCCAACTAAAGGGTAAAACTGAGAAATAAATGTTACTTCTCATGAAACAATAACAACATTATTGGTGCCATAACTTTCAGAGGGACCAGTTTTTGTTTTCTTACCCCCAAAGGTAATGTGTTAGAGATGACATCATTGTAATATTTTATTTCCAAGCTCTGCATAATGAATACATAGATAATACACAGGTCCACAGAAGAAAGGACTAATAAGATTGGGAGTGACATCCAAATCCATAAAGCCAAAGGTGAAATCTGAAACTTACTTCTTCTGAGCTGCTTGTGCAACCCATTTTGGAACTTGATTCAAACAAGGGAACTTGGCCCAAACACCTTGCCATGGCTGACGAAGACTGATACAGAGTTAAGAACTAGACTTTATGTGGTCTTTTAGTGGTCTAATAAAGGTACCAGATACTCTTGCCTTTGGGCAGAAGAAAGGAGTACATCAGAGACCAAACACAATGGGCTGGATCTACATTTAGGTCAATATAGCTGGGCTAGCAAAAGTAGACTTCCACACAGAATGCTAACTCCTGACTATGCTACATAGAGGATCAGGAGACACTGATGAATGGAGTGATTTGTGGTTTCAATGGTCGCCCCCCTCAAACCAGATGGACACCTTCCATGAGTAGAGACCTTCCTGTCACAGAAAGCAAACCCTAGATCCAACCCACTAGGAGATGAAAATATGTGATACACAGAAAGATACAAGGTTTGATTCCTTCCTTCCTTCCTTCCTTCCTTCCTTCCTTCCTTCCTTCCTTCCTTCCTTCCTTCCTTCCTTCCTTCCTTCCTTCCTTCCTTCCTTCCTTCCTTCCTTCCTTCCTTCCTTCCTTCCTTCCTTCCTTCCTTCCTTCCTTCTGGAAAATTAAGGCTTCCTCTTGGAACAAAGCTAGAAAGCACTTAGAAATGAAGTTAACTAACCATCTAGGTTTTATCCAAGGTCAAAACTAATTTCAGAAGGAAGGAATAATAATAATAATAACAGTATAGGTCAGTGAAAAAAAATCAAAGTAGGCTATGAAGTGTGTGCTACAATTTTTTTACTTTGCTATATCAACCATATTTTTCCTTGTTAGAAACTGAATATAACTTAAGAAAGACTCATAATAATTAATAATTGCTCTTGTCTTCATGAACATTTGAGGGAACTTGAAGTCTTATTCACAGGCTATCTCAAAAGGTCCAGAATCTGATAAATAAGGTATAAAAAGAAGTCCAGAAGTTACTTTAGTTGGCTAAGTTATCTCTTAGGAAATGCTATGCCCAGTTATTGTCCTGTTATGCCATGCTAAGATGCAGACACTCGGTGCATGCTCCAAAACTATGCTGATGCTACACTAGTGTACAAGTACAAAGTAGTTTGGTTAACTCTCTTACTTTCTTGTGCATTGTTCTGTATTGCTCCTGCCTTAAACTTTGATTGTGTACACCAGAATACTTTTGATGCCTTTCTGAAACCTTTCTGAAACTGTTTCCTTTTTGAGTATCTTTAATATAGAAATTTCTCCACTCAGTTGCCTGAAGTTTTGGCTAAGAGAGTTTGTGATACTTAAAGCAAGATCTTGCCTTGACCACCTATCAGGAGTTGGTAATTTTTGTGGGTGTAGTGGCAGTTATACCTTGCAAGGCTTGTTTGACAGTCTTGAACACTTGACCTCATGGGTTTTTTGGAACTCCTTCAAAGTACTCCTTAATTGGGTCAGGCTAGAGCAGTGGGTGTGGGACGTGGTTGCGCTTGAGGTTAAACCGCAGAAGCCTCTGTGCTGCAAGGTCAGAAGACCAGCAGTTGTAAGATGGAATCCATGCAACGGAGTGAGCTCCTGTTGCTTGTCCCAGCTCCTGCCAACCTAGCAGTTCGACAGCATGCAAATGTGAGTAGATAAATAGGTACCACCAAGGTGGGAAGGTAACAGCGTTCCGTGTCTAGTCGTGCTGGCCACGTGACCACAGAAACTGTCTACAGACAAACACTGGCTCTATGGCTTGGAAACAGGGATGAGCACCGCCCCCTAGAGTCAGACATGACTGGACTAAATGTCAAGGGGAACCTTTACCTTTACCTAGAGCAGTGGGTCCCAAACTTTGGTCCCCAGATATTCTTGGACTAAAATTCCAAGAAGCCTTCATCACTAAAGGTGCTACCCAGGATTTCTGGGAGTTGTAGCCCAGGAACATCTGGGAACCCAAGGTTGGGAACCACTGTGCTAGTGTTGGGAGGTGCCAGGACCAGGCAGTTTTTCAAGCCAACACCACATTTAACTCTACCAGAGAAGATCAATTGTCTGATGATTAATTATTTGCTTTTCATAGGAGAATTCTGTTCTTTCTTTTAAAAAAAACAAGAAAAAGCATAGTCAAAGAAAAATTGAAAACATCTGAGAAATTTAAGAAAACCTGTAGCTGTATTTCACTTGAGAGGGAGAGGCTAATTCAGGAGGCACAAGACAATCCATGTGGTCCACACAGGTGTGAGCACATAGATCTATTTCAGCCCAGCTCAGCCCCAAAGAGTAGCTTTTCAGCTGAACTGAAAAGGTCCAGATTAGACACAGATCAGAGACTGGACTGCAGATTCCTCGTCTGTCATGTGATCAATGGGAAGTAGGACAGCTCCACAAGTGGTCCAAAATGTGATCTATTTCTCCAGGCTTAAGAAGCCTGAAGTCCTAATTCATTGGTTTCCACACTGGGGTGCTGTAAAAAGAAAATGTTTGTGTATGTGTGTGTGTGTGTGAGAGAGAGAGAGAGAGAGAGAATTCCTGAAACTTACATATGCATTATACATTTTGTGACCAGAAAAAGGAGCTGTGCTGATTTTTAATTTAAAATGAATATCTTCCAAAGTTTTGTGCTCATATGTGATTTTAAATTACGAACTGTTTTTATTTGTTAGAGGAAAGTTGCATAGTTATAAAGGAGAAATGGGACAGCATGAAGACTTTTCAAACATCAAAGGGACACGATGCTGAAAATGGTGGGAATCACTGCCTTCATTTCCCTGCACTCCAGAATTGTCCAGCTGTCATGCTACTGTTAGGGAGAGCTCCCATATGGGCTCAGGTGAAACTATCTCTCTATAGGCTCAAAAAGTTATTTCACTTCCATGATTTCCTCATATGTATTTGAATTAAACAGTTTTGTGCATGAAAGTCCTGAAGACCCCAAGCATGAACCTCACAGGTTATCAGTTCCTGACAAATCCTACTTTAGTCACGCCTAAGGAATTTTAAGTGCAACCGAAATGGCTTTGCTCCCATTATACACTGGTTTCTTCCTTGGCTGCCAAAATGTGCCCTGATAAACAACTGCCTCCCACAGTTACTAAGCAAATCCTTTGCTCAGTGACTGCCTGCAGTATGTTTACTTAAAATTATTTGGCTTGTCTTTCTCTGAAGAATATGGTACAGTGAAAACACCATCTGTGGAGTGGGAAATCAAAAGTGTTGTAGTCTAAACAGCAAACAGGAAGATGGAAACTTCTATTAGTTCTGTTAAAATGATGGGGGAGGCGGAGAGAAATTCTGTGGTAACCCTCTGACAGAGCAAATGTTCTTTTCAGTGACACAAATGAACAGCCCTGGCACACTCTTTTAAAATGTCAAAGGGTGGCTATTCCTTGAGAAAAGCCTAGCGCGGACATCTTCCACAGAGTCATCACGGCATCAGTGGAATGACATCCACGTTCTGCATAAACTCAATCTGAGAAAAGTTAAGAATCCTCCAGGCACCTTCGGCATTGGGGGAAACTAGGAGATAACCATCGGGGATTCTGGGAACCGTGGATCGAAATGCCTACCACTGCCAGAAACTCCCCAAGAATTTCTAGAAATCTGCAAACTACCTGGGACAGATCAACCTCTACGCTCTATGTGGGGCTGCCTTTGAGGTTGACGCGGAAACTTCAGATGGTGCAGAATGCAGCGGCCAGGCTCCTTACTGGAGGGAGAAAATTCCATCACATTTCTCCTATCCTGGCCAGACTGCACTGGCTGCCCATTCGTTTCCACATCGACTTCAAAGTTCTAATGCTCACTTATAAGGCCCTAAATGGTTTGGGACCTCGATACTTGGCGGAACGCCTGCTCCCACCAAGATCTACCCGGATCACCCGCGCGAGCCAGGAGGTGAGGCTGAGGAGCCTGACGCCGAGGGAGGCCCGGTGGGAAAAGACGCGAAACCGGGCCTTCTCGGAGGTGGCTCCTTGCCTTTGGAACAATCTCCCTCCTGTGATTCGCGTGGCCCCTATGCTGGATACATTTAAAATACAATTAAAAACATGGCTCTACACCCAGGCCTTCCCTCCTGCCAGTATTTAATTTGACTTAATTTTCCTCCTTTTTTCTATTTATCATTTATTATGTTTATGGATTTTTATTTTAATTGTATATCCTTGTTGTTAGCCGCCCAGAGTGATATGATATACCAGATGGGCGGGATATAAATCAAATAAATAAATAAATAAATAACCTCAACCCTCACAGCTGAACAGGGCTTAGGCCAAGATAAAAAGTAAGGAATTGGTAAGCATTTCCAATACAGAGAAGTAGGATTGGGGGGGGGGGTGTGATACTGTTTAAAGGGCCACAAAAGTAGTTTTAAGGTTACAAGCCTAAATCTATCTTTAGGACTCTTATTCCTCAGATATGGCCAAACAAGACAGGATAGGGAACATGCCCTTAGAGTCAAAGCTCCCTTGAGAACAAACTATTGACTCTTTGTTCTAACCTGAGGTTGGCTCAGTCTGCATTTGACAAATTGGCCCGCTATGATTTTATAGCTGTTCAACTGGGAAATAGCATACCGTGGTTTGCATGTCGGTCTTATTTCACAGGCACTGTAGCACTGAAAATGTTGTATGCCTGGGGGAATATTGTGCTCTCACCCTGAGACAAGACCCAGAATGATGTATCTGTTTAAACTGTCTGCTTCCTTTAATAGGACAATAGCTGTGTTTCCCTGAAACCAGAACAGCTTCCTCTGCAGAAGAAAGAAGGCCTGGTGTGAACACCTATATCAGCTTTATCTGGGTCCCTTCAATAGGAGACTGCAGGAGGCAGTCAAGATCTGGATAAATGTGTATTGATCACTCTACACCCCTTCATTAGCCAGCCTGTATCTGCATTTGATCTTCCACATCTCTCAAGACTTCCTTCTCTGAACGGTTCCAGTTTTTTTATTTTTTTGTTCTCCTTGCTTCCATTATCCCCATGTCCTCTTTGAGGATTTCATCAGACCTTTTTTTTTTTACATTCAGCCTCAAAGGTGTTATAGTCCCAAAAGTTGACTTTTCCAAGCTCTGATTTTGATCCTAATTTTCATGGCCCTTCAGCTGCTATAATGTAGGCACTACATGGTGGACAGTTCTGCTCCCTCAGTTGCTAATATGTTTGTTAAAACTGGATTATATCTGAGCATCTCAGCTAGTCACTGTCAGCCCCAGAAGGTTTTCAATGTTGTTGCTGTTGTTATGTGCCCTCCAATTGTCTCTGGCTTATAACAACCCTATGAATGAATGATTTCCAAAATGTCCTGTCCTCAACAGCCCTGCTCAGCTCTTGTAAACTCCAATCCATTTCATGTCTGATCTTCCTCTTTTCCTGATGCTTTCAATCTTTCCCAGCATTATCGTCTTTTCAAGTGAATCTTCCCTTCTCATATGTGCCCACAGTGTGACAGCCTCAGTTTCATCATCTCTGCCTCCAGAGATAGTTCAGACTTGTTTTGCTCTAGGACCCACTTGCTTGTTTTCTGGCAAAACAAACATATCTGCAAGGGTCTTGCAAAAAAACTACAGTACAGAAGATGTATGATGAAATATTTTGCTATTTTTGAACTACATGGATTGATACAATCTAGCTAGTTCTATGTGTTTTCAATTTCCTGAGTGACAAGCAATCAACATGAGCTGGCTTCCATCTTGTTCTAATCCACAGTATAACCTAGCTACAGTACCGATGATGTATGTTGAAGTCTTTTGCTATTTTAAACTACGTGGATTGATACAATCTAGCTACTTCTATGATATCTTGATACCTTTGTTCTTCACTGGCTGCAATTTCCATTTTGTGATATAGTACACCTACAGAAAGTGTTAACTATGGTTTGTTTAAACCAACAATCAGTACCTCTGATCAGTCCAAGGGCCAGTTTTCAAGCCGATAAAAACGAAATCTAACATAGGTATTCTAGGGTGCCTCATGGCCTGTTCAAAAGAGGAATCAACACACAGTATCTAGAGAGTTCCAGGAGCTGTAATTCACCAATTTTTATGGGAAGAGAGGACCAGGGAAAGGGTGCAGACCCCAAAAAACCTTGTGAGGTACATGCGGCCCCAGAGCCATGGTGTTCACCCCAATTTAAATTACATGTTCAAAATGACTTGTTTTAAATAAATCTTTGCTTCCAAACATATCTTCCTCGTCATGTGACAGGAAGAGAGGGGACCATACGAGCCCAAGTCGTCTACCATGAAGCGCAGAAGTGGTTAGAACAAGAGACATCAATAAATAGCAAAGCGTATCTATAGAAGCCATCATCTGCTGGCCAAATACTTCATTGAAAGGTTAATTATTCATTATATCACTTCAGTATGGTGACTTTTTAGTTTGTTATAAAAATGTAAATAGTGATTAAAATGATTAGTCGCTCTAATCTTCAACGTTATAATTTTGTGCAAGTGATTAAATATGTGTCCTTCAAAATCTCTGTCCAAGACAAAAGCAAGTTACTATTCTCATGAGGCAGCCATTGTAAAACAAAGTGGCCCACCCTCATCCTATTAGATCCCCTTGATAGTAACCATCTTTGTCTCTTAAATCTTGCATTAGTTTCCCTCAGTTTTCTTCAAGCTGCAAGAAGGAAGGAAGGGAGACCTTTTCATAATTTTTCAGAAATATGGATGTATAACAGAACCTCTGAAGCAAAGAGAGTATCTACGCTATGCAGTTATCTGGCAGCCATTTTAACTGTCATGGCTGCCTACTATGGAATTCTAGAATCTGTCATTTGGTGAGTGACTTAAGACTTCTTCGTTGGACAGCTCCTGTGCTCTCCCTTGGACTACAAGTTCTAAGAATTTCACCAAGTACATATCCCAGAATCCCATAAGATGGAGCCAGGGCAGTTCAAGTGCAATCAAACTGCTATAACTGCCCTGAACAGGTTACATAAACCTTCCTCTCACTAACAACAGATAAGAGAGATGTCCTTTACAACAGGACCATGATATCTATAGGGGGTCGGCTCCAACTCCCCTGGTAGGCGCAATGCTATACACCAGAGGTTGTCAAGCCCCCTCTGCAACCCACTGCTGGTCCGTGGGCTTGCCGGAACTGGGCTGCGGATACAGATCTCTGCCCCCCCCCCCGGGCACACATGCATTGTGAGCATGTCATGTTCACGCAGGGGGCGTGCCACACCCGTGGGGGGCCTCATCGCTCAAGTGTGACATGCCCCTGGCCCCCCTGCGCATGGAACTCGCTCTCCCCAGCCAATCGGCGGCCCCAAAAAAGGTTGGGGGCTGCTGCTATACACTGCATGGTCTCTAGTTCCTTCTAGTGGCCAGTTCTGGTAAATACATCCTGGAACTTCATATAATATTATAAATAGATATTTCTGTTTTTTATTTCATATTTTTAGGCAGCCTATAAGTGAATCAGTGGATACTGATCCTGTGGATAAGGGGGATCCTATTGTAGTTCTAGTGTACAACAGGTATAGAGGGTCATGCAGTGGCCTCTATATTTGCAGCAGGACTCATGAGCTCTGCCTCCACCCATTTCCAGATGTACTTCTTCTGCCACTGAACAAACTAGTTCCCAGATACAAAGGCACACCAGAAGTCCCACTACTGAAAGGAAAAAGAAAATCCAATTGTAAGTCTTCAAAAGAAAGGCTCTACATCACTGTAATAGCCATTACCCATGTTTGATTCTACAAGTATTTCAGACAATTTCATACTGTCTTAAACATTTGTAGAGTTAAACATGGGTGATAGCCATTACTGTAAGTTGCATCACAACTTTAACATAGCAGCACAATTTTGTTACTTCCTAGCTGTGACACAGGACAAGCAAGCACCATTTGTGGTAAAATCTGAACAATCATAGGCGCTCAAATGAGCAGTCTTTGCAAGATGAGCCTCTGTATATCATGTGATCCCCTAGGCTGCTTATTTTTTGAGCTCCTCTAGAGTAAATAAGGATAGGATTCCACTCAGAGGCTGTGATCAGCAAACACATTTTATTTATTATTTCTGTTGAAATGCTTATGTTTTCTGAATGCATGTTGGGGGTCAACTTTAAGAAACAAAATAAGCTTGGAAAATGCAAAACTGGAGAAGTATTTCGTAGTTCTAACAAAATTATTTCACTGCTCACTGATGATTTGTGGGCTGCTTGTAAGCTAAAGAGAGCACAAAATTGCACAAAGAGCTAAATCACCCATAGTATCAAACCAGAAAATGGAGCAATTTTCTCCATGTACCTACAATACTTAGAGGTGCAAAACAGCAGGATGGAAAATCAGCTGGCCACATAGCTTCCTGCCAATTTGTGTTTGTGTTCTCTAGTTAAGATTATATGCAGCAGCAAAGTTTGGAGCAGAACTGCCATTACTTTATTTCGACATATTTAGATCTTAAATTCAAATTTATGACTGTGAGACAACTGCTTTAATGTAAGGGCTTTGGTGTTTGGGCATCCAAGTACTTTGATAACTGATTAAAATGGGATGTGGGTAGAGATGGGCAGGAACCTTGGTTTAGACTGAGGTTCATGCCAGTCCACACATGTGGTACCACAGGTACTGCATGTTTCCTTCTCCCGCCTCCCCGCCAATGACCCACTCACCAGCTGGCACATGCTCTTCTCATCCTCCTCTTTGGTTGATCAAACAGTCCCCAGCAGGAGCACGAGGTCACCTGTCCTGCCTCCTTGTCTGCGTGGGTGATCAGTGAAGGAGGTGAGGCAGGGAAGCCCATGCTCCTGCTGGAGACTGGTCAAATAGCCCAAGAGGAGGAGGAGGAGGAGCATGCATGCTGACTGGTGAGTGGGGGGGATCCAGTTGGAGAGGTGGGGGAAAGGGAATGCATGGCACCTGTGTTGCTATGCATAAAAACCAACAGGAACCTCCAAATAGAGGCTCCTACCCATCTCTAGATGTAAGCATTCAGGAAATCTCGACCCTACACACTGAAACCTGTTAAAAAATATCCCTCTTTTCTTGGAAAACTTTATGAACTGTAGTTGGAAGTTGAGTCTTGACCACCTCAAGAGATTCTCAGCATCTTTTCCTGATAAAACCAGAACTTGGAAAACAAGTCCCAGATACAATCACCTCCAACCAAAATCCAATTATAACTTGAAGTAAAATTGGGAATTTGCCTTTTAAAAATGTAATTTATTTATTGGACTACAATTCCCAGAATCCAGTGGTTGTGCTGGTTAGAAGATTCTGTGAACTACACTAAAAAAAGAACTCACTCTTTATACAATTTGCAGCACCCTTAAGAGAGACCACCACAAACTGGGAAAAATCTTTAACCGAAAAAGAACATACTGTACTCTTTCTTGACCTTATTTGGTTTTGTTTGGTAGAAAAAGATACACATAAATTAGTAAGTCTAATAAAAGGCAAATGACCTTACAGAACAAACTCGGGCTTCTCGGCAAGCTTCAGGGCCTCATGCATGCCTGCAGCTGATAGCTTACGGTTGATATTCCTATATCTGCACTGCAGCAGATTGCGATAGGTTGTCCTCAGGTCCCGGTTGAAGAAGGCATATATAAATGGGTTAATAAGAGAGTTTGCATAACCCAGCCACAGAAATGTCCTCTCCACCCACAGTGGGATACAGCTGCAAGACGTCCCACAGATAAATGGTCTAGCAGTGGAGAGTATGAAAAATGGCAGCCAGCACACGGTGAAAGCCCCTACGATAATTCCCAGGGTGGTGGCTGCCTTCTGCTCCCTTTTGAAAATGGAAATGTTCTTCCGCTCATGCTTCAGCAGCCGTGAAAAATTGGTGCAGTCTTCCGATTCCTTGTGCAGCTTCACAATGCCATTGGCAGACATCACCCCTTCATTTTCTTCAGGGCGTGGGAATCCTGTAAACTTGTGTTTGGCTGCACTCTTCTTGGCAGCCTTGTAGATCTGATAGTACATGAAAAGCATCACCGACATGGGGATATAAAATGCCACAGCTGTGGAATAAATGGTGTACCCGAAGTCTTGGCTGATCAAGCAAACTTTGTCGTCACTTATATTTTGAGCCCAGCCAAAGAGAGGTGGCAATGTAATGGAAGCTGACAGCAGCCACACACAAAGGATCATTTTAGCCATACACTTCCCATTTTGCCTTACGGGATAGGTGAGAGGTCTAGTAATGCCAAGGTACCTGAAAGAGAGGGGGGGGGGGAGAGAGAGAGAGAGAGAGAGAGAGAGAGAGAGAGAGAGAGAGAGAACAGGGTTATTTCTGTTACCACCTGCTGTGCAGATACTACAGACTGAATAATAACAAATCACAAATTGGTCAGTTAACGAAACATGGAAAAATAATAATTTGCATTCCAGGCTAGCTTGGTTCTTCAAACACACATTTTCTTTTAAAACAGGCTAATGGTGTAGATCATGACTATATGGCTATATTGGATTGTGTGTGTTTTTTTTTAAATCTAAACAATTCAAATGCTGGATTTTTCAACTCCAGAGCTTGTTTTAAGTACACCAAGAGCTTCACAATCATTTTTTCCCTTCATCTTGACAAAACAAAAAGCAAGAGGGAAAGGAGTGCATAAGTAATACTAAGTTACAGCTGGGAAAACCAAGGCTCATCAGAAAGCCCTATCAGCTTCAGGAGGTTGTGCAAGACTTTTCCACCACAAATATTCTGCTGTCCTCAAAGATTTCAGCAGGACCAAGAGGATCCTAGGGGAGCTTAGGAATCTTGAGGAGTGATAGGATTTTTATTAGCAAAACATAGCCACAGCCAATGACATTACCAGAGTTATAAGGCATAATTTACATTACTGGATTTCAGCCACAGAGTTTCTTGCAATAATTTATTTTCGCAATATATAGGGAAGGGATTGCTTCATTGTCTTTGCAGCATAGCTATAACTACTTTAGTTATATTAATACAGTAATTGGAAGTAATGCACGACATCACTACTTGTCAGAACTGGAAAACTTACCAATGTTGTAATCACATTACAATATTTTAAAGTAAACAAAAAGTAACTAATTACAGTACGTTTGAGCAATAAAAATGTGTTACTTCTTCAAAACTATAACTCCACTAGTAGCAACTTTAAGGGGCCATTGCAAGTTCAGCTGTCATGTTACTTTTAAAATGTAACTTTTCAAGTTCCGGGATGGGAAAAATCTGATGAGGAAAAGTTATAAGCATATGAATTCAAAAACTGCACTTCACTTTACAGGTGTCTAACAATGGGCAATCATAGCATCATGTGCAGTTCTGCCTTAAAAATGATCTAATTCTACGAAAAATTAAAGGAAATATGTACTATTATTATGAACATTATAACTAGCAGTTCTCAAACACAGATTTTTTTTTAAAAAAATGCTTGTATATCTCCAAGTCAGAGTGGTAATGGGTTAAATATAGCCTCAGTTAAGGTCAACCTTGCATATTATATACAGTATTTCTGAAGTGCCCCACAGTGGAAGTTAATGTATTCAAGTATTTTTTTACATTCCATGAACATTATACTGACATGATTAAAATGCATTAGATTGAGAAAGTCATGTCAGGGCAAAACTATATTTATTCTATAAAATACAGCATTTGAAATTAAAATTCATTAATCTACATAAAATGCACTAAGTTCCCTCTTATATTTCTATTTCAGGTGCAGATAATGGTCTCTAAAGATGAAACAGACATCAATCAGCCCTCACTCCATTCACTTCAATATATTCATTCTGTATATACATTACATTAACCTTGAAATCCCTTTTTAACATAATGTAAATCACTAAGTTGTCTACTGTGGAGAGGCCATGCAGAATGGCTGAACAGAAATGTGTTTAGCTCTTACAGTGGACCCTCGACTTACAGACGGCTCGACTTACAGACTTTTCGAGTTACAGACTTCTCTGCAAAATTTAGATTCGACTTGCAGCCTGAGAATCGACCTACAGACCAGGAAAAAAAAAAACAAAATGGGACAAAAATGGAACAAAAACGGCTGGTTATGGGAGTAATCGGTTTTCAATGCATTGTAGGTCAATGGAGACTCGACCTACAGACTTTTCAACCTGCAGCCACCGTTCCAATACGGATTAATTCGGTAAGTAGAGGGTCCACTGTATCCATTTCCCCACATACAGCAGAAAATGGATTCTTTCATCCGTCAGGGCTCCTGTATCTTTTTAATGGTGTTGTGGAAGAGTGAATTATAGCATGTGCAGTTTGTCATAGAGAACTCCTGTCCGAGGATGGGGTACCTGGTGCTTCTTACCCACACAGGCCAGCATACGCAATACCCAAACACAACTGAGTTATCTTGAGTACATCAGAAACCACCACCACCACCCCCCCCCAAAAAACATAAAACCCTCATGAGCATCTCTTCCTATTCCTAGCAGTAAAATTACAAGGAAAGAGCTAACAATTCACTGGCTTTTTCAATGTCACCCAGAACCTGATGATTAAGGCAGAGGTGGCCCTTCTGTCCTGCAAGTTATACCTTGTGAAATTCTCTTTTCTCCACAGTTATTCAAAGTACAGACCCCCTCCCATCCTTTTTTGCACCCATCCCCAAAACAGTGGCACACAATCACCACAAATTCAAATTTCTGTCCAGTGATGTGTGCATGCTGATACGAGCACAAGGAAGAGGGAAGTTGTGGGGAGGATGGATGCTAGTAAAGAACAAGAGACAAGCAGACAAGAGACAGTTGTCTAATTCTTTACTATCTTTGCTATCTTAACTACTTAACTGCTACCTTTACTACTTTGCTATCTTAAAACAAATGGGCAGTCTTCCATGTGGTTGAGAACAGAATAATGCCAATGGTGGGATTCTCTCCTCCTCACATGAGCAAAAATTCGAAGAGAAATTTTCCTGAAGACTCCAATAGGAAATAAAGAGGTTTTATATTTCCCCACTTTTAACTCTTATTAATTATCAACATCCCATTGGATGCAAAAACACAATTAGGGCCTGTCCAGACAGGGGAACTTGGAGTGGTCTGGTTCATTCTTAAAAGTTCACTCTTATTTTTAATGCCACCTATTTTGTCTCTCACTTGAGCGATCCTTCCATTCACACTAGAGGTGTTTATTCTCCCATGCGAAGGGTCCACACGGGCCTTTGGAACATGGGTTTACAGGCAAGGTTTACTCAGTTTACTCATGTGTAAGGAGGCAGCAGCGACAGTGGCAGTGTGAGGGGAAAACACTGGTGTGAAGGTTGGAGAGACAGAAGGCAGGCACCTCCACAAACATCTCTTTTCCCACCTTCCTCCTCAGCTGGGACTCTCTCTGCTGGGGTTGCCTTGTAGGTGTGGAGCCCTTACAAGCTTTTTTCACACTCATTCAGCCAGCTGCAGTGGCTTTCCTTTTGTTGTTGTTAAATAAAGTAAGGAGCACATCAAAAGAGTGATGCAACCAAATAGCATGGCATTAGAATTGCCCTGCATCAGTTTAGGAAATATTTTAAAAAATGAAAACAGAGAAGGGCTTTTTTCCATCTTCCCTTTTAATATCACCACCTAATAAGTCACAGGGTTGTTATCTCAAATAATGCCACTGGGCTGCAAACTAGCCATCCACATGGGCTACACAATGAGATAATTAGCAATGTGCGAAATTGTGCCAAAACCCCCAGCCGCCCCTAGTCCTGTGCCAGAAAGGAGCAGGACAGCTCTGAAATGTCCCTTTCAGAGCGGTCTTGCTCCTTTCTGGCACAGGAGAAGCTGACCCAAGTAGCAACACGTGGCACCAATGCATACTTTTAAAAACCACACCAGGACTTGACTCATGTAAGACAAGTGAAATCACTGCAAAACCATTTGTGGTCCTCTCTGATTAGTGTAGTTGTGGTCTGTGTTACTGATAAAACTTGGACTGGAGTTCCTCCAAATACTGCCATACTGAAACCACGGCAATAATTTAGAAATATTACATATAAATGCAGATTTTCCTAAGCCTTAGTTTTCATGTCACCACAATAATCACGATTTTTCCTTTTCTTACTACAATCCCCCCCCCCAGGTTACACTCTGTTTTACCAAATCTATTATCTTATAAATGAAATTTGTAAATAACAAATCCTGTTAGTGGAGGGTCCTCATTTACAGATGGCCTAAAAATAATTTCAAATGGATAAATGGATCCTGTGTACATACTACTTGTGAAGTTATTTTTGTTTCATTGGTTGTTGTGGGTTTTTCAGGCTCTTTGGCTCTTCAGAGGAACAGGAGTAGTAACTCTGTCCATGTTCTGTTCCTACTCCTGTTCCTCTGAAGATGCTGGCCACAGAGACTGGAGAAACATCAGGAAGAACAACCTTCAGGATATGGCCAAAGAGCCCAAAAAACCCACAACAACCATCAGATCCAGGCCGTGAAAGCCTTTGAGAATATATTTTTGTTTCATTCTCTTTCATTGACACACTATTCATTTTGCTCTTCTGTTTCTATTTACCTTCTTTTCTTTTTTTACTATATACCATATATTCTTTACTTTTGTCTTCAAAACTGCAGGTTCATTCCTTTAGAGAAACTTCTTCATTCTCTTCCAATTCCAAAGCCATCTCCTATATAATCTCCTTTTAGCAAGAGACATGCCTTCACAATATGATTTCCCATTGGCCTTTATTTCCCTGCAGGTGAGGGTTTTGCAACCATGTTTACTTTTAATTCCCAAGACAGCTGCATTCTGCTCTGTTTGTCTGTCACTCCTAACAACAGAAACACTCACCTCTCCATATGGACATGTTTCAGCGATCTTGCTTTTGCCCTACACTATAAAGTATACCTAGTAGTTCCCCTTAGATAACAAGAAGTAGAGAAAATAAAATTGGCAATTTTGCCTCGTAACATTCAGCAAGACTGTTGCCCAAATAAGATGATGTTGCCAATCCAACATTACAAAACACACACCCCTTGAGTACTGGGGTGTTTAAACAGCTGCCTTTATTTAATAGATTGTTTCCATGCAGTATGATTTATCATGAAATATAAGCACATTTTTGCCTCAATCTCCTCAGTGGATTATGACTGTACCGGTAACAAGACTGGTGTGTATTTTTGCCAAGAAAAACAATGAAGAGGCTACTGGCCAGCTGGCATCATGTTGCACCAGCTTCACTCCAGTGAGTTAGCCTCATGTTGAATGGACATTCTGTCTCAGTGAGAAACAAGCAAAATATACAAGTGAGCTCTGCTAACCTCATCTCTATGAAAAAAAAAAACTTTCAGTTGAGACGCTCTACTTCCATAATATTTTTTTAATCTTGAGACAATCTGATTCAGAAGCTTCTTCAGCTAGTTGGTTAGGGCCAAGACTCATTCCAGTGGTCATACCAAATGGATGGGGACAACCATGTATTTCCTCTTCCTTAAAGTGACCCTTCCATCCATGAGGGATTACTCCAGCCTGGCCCCCAAAATCAGTATCCCTACAGTTGGGCCAAAAAGATCTAAGTCTGGCACAAGTCGGGGTCAGACTGGAGCACAATTCCTCATATTGTGTTTGAATGCTGGAAAAAAAATATTGTAATAGACTGTTCGACAAGCAATCCAAAATGTAATCTATTTCCCTGTGTAATCACACCCTAACTATCAACAGAAAGGAAAACAAGGCTAGGTGATTATCTTTCATGAAATCACTAAAATGTTAGAAGCCAGCAAGCCTTCGAGTCTAGCAGGATTTTCATCAGGCTGGGCACTGCAGAATATATATGGGATGGGGGAGAAACAGAAAATAAACAGTTTTCCTGATCAGATGTTGCAGCATTAAGCTTGTGTTAAGATAATATCCCAAGACAGACTCCAACCTTGTTGCATCAACTTGAAAGCCTTTGATCACTGGTAAACTCTTTTGTCTATGGAGATGAGAAGTGATAGTTCATCCTACAGTGCCTGATGTGGAAACTGACACCTCGAACTGAGAAGCTGACTTGTTTTAAATTATTCTAATAATATTAGGTTGAAACGTTTCGCTACTCATCCAAGTTGCTTCTTCAGTCTGAGGAGAGTTGGTAGGAGATCCCTGATATATCCTCCACATTGGTTTCACTCCCCCGTCTGAATAGGCTTGTTAGAAAGACAAAGGACTGGGGGTGAGGGATAATTGTCTCCACCCATTGTCATGGGTCGTTAACAGTTATTAACAGTGGGTCTTTCTGGTCCCTGTGGTCCTGATCTTTCTGGAGAGAGATGAAAGGGCAGCATAATAGAAGAAGAAGCAGCTACTTGGATGAGTAGCAAAACATTTCAACCTAATAAGAAAGAAGTCCAGTTTCCATGACTCAACTTCCAGACAACCTCACCTGGATGACTGAGAATCTTCACAGATATATTCTAATAATAATAATTCCATGCCATCAAGTCAATTCTGACTTAGGGTGTCGCTTTCCAGGTAGAGGATACACAGAAGCGGTTTGCCATTCCCTTATTCCGGGGGGATCCTGGGACTGTGTGGCTTTCATCAAATCACTTGAGAGAGATGTTCTCCCAGGAGGCATAGTGTGGAATTCAACTGCCATACTCTGGCTACACACCCAAATAACTAAACCACTGAGCCAGCCTTCAAAACTATTCTAATGATTCAACAAAGCTATTATCTAGCCTGGTTTCTGCTGAAGGACTAATAGAAAGGAAAAACTTACATTGGTTTAAAAAGAGGGATTTTGGAATGATTCTCTGCCCTCCCTAAGCCTGAAAGCTGCCTTTCACTGGCATTTGGTCCATTTTGTTTAGTACTGTACAGCTAACACTGACTGGCAAAAGTGACTATCCAGGATTTTTCCCCAAGTAGAGAAACCAAGGGTTGAACTTGTAACCTTCTTCATGCAAAAAAGATAGCTTTGCACATGAGCCATAATGCTTCCTGAAAGGCAAAACTCACATTCAACCGTACTTCTGCCTTTCTTCCACAGGCAGTGCTGGTGTTGGTGGGTCACTCATGGGTGTCTGCTCACAATGCCAAAAGGCTTATTGAAGAAAATTCCTTAGACTGAGAGTGATGAATCCAGTGAAGACAGTGAGCCTTCCTCATTTCTTGGAGAAGGTTGAAGCTACAACAATGTTTATCCTCAGGAAGTGGAGAATTTTAACGGTGCTGTTTTATTCATGATCTTTCCTCTCTTTTTCCCTCAGACATATGAGCAATTACCACATTAAAGTATTGAACTCTTGTGCGGTATTTGAGGGCTGAACTATATGTGTAATTTGAGGGCTGGGCACAGACACACAGGCTCATAAAAATATATATATATACACTGCCAAAGGCCATATGAAATAATTGCATAAAAGCGGTTTCTCAAAACCCAGCACCTTTCAAACTTGCTAGATGACAAATTCCACCATCTGGTGAGGGATTATCCGAGGTAGAGTACAACACATCTGGCTGGAACCTGGTTGGGGAAGCCTGGGACAAAAGCCATGAAAGTGATGGCGCCCCTCATCCTCACAAGAACATAAAAGTACTTCCTTTCTAATGAGAGATACTAGAAGACCAAAACTGTCACAAGAATATCACTGCTCTTTCAGAATCCTACAGCTAGAAGTCTAATTCATATGGTTCAGCAAAGCCAGCACGAGAAGTAGCCACAAGCGCCAGCCCAGACACATGATGATTTCCCTGCAAACACTATCAAAAGCTCCCACATAACAGTGGCTTTTATGCTGTTACGAAATATCATCATCATCATCATCATCATCATCATCATCATCATCATCATCATCATCATCTTAGAACTGCAGAGCTGAAACACAGCCTTTGGATCATCAAGTCCGGCCCCAGTGGGGAATTGAACTCAATCTCTGCCTCCATAGCCAGAGATCTAAACCATTTAGCTATCCAGAAGCTCTGATAGAGCTTAAGAGTCCATAACCTAAAGAGCCAGTGCACTGCTGTTGGACAAGACCAGCCCAAGACATAATACTACCCATGTCTCTGGACACATGATGCAAAAAGTCCCACATGCACTTCCGCCCCCCCCCATCCCTGGCATCAATAATAACAAATTAAATAACAATCTGCTGTTCTTTCATAACACTCCAAATATACTGCCTGAGGCAGCCACTTCACTATATCTAGTGGTAGGGCCAGGCCTACCACTGCCTGGTGGTTCTAATTGTGGGAAACACAAAGAAAAGAGCTTGAAAATAACATGTTAAGAATAACACGATACTGTACTTTGATTTGTTACAAGAACTAAACAATGATGGGAGACCTCGTGTTTTGCTTTCAATAGGGCCTACAATTCTTAATTTCTTAAAATAATAATTATTGAGCTTTGGTTAGTTGTTCTTTGTTTTGCCATTATCTCTGCTCCACAATGGAAACTGGTGATAAAGATACAAATAGGAAGATTTTGCAATCCTGGAAGGTTTTGCATAGAACAGGAGCTTTGCTTTTCAGACTGCTTATGAGTTCTTCAAAAGGTAAAAATTAATATAACAATGAACATAACAAATTAAAGACTTTCATCACCAAAAGTCAATAATGATGGATAATTTTGGAGCATATTAGTGATTAGCTAAACACATTAATTTTTTAAGCTAATGTCTGATTCAAATCCATTTTCATCCAGGCAACTCACAGCAAACACTACACCTCTTAATAGCAACATCTGCATACTTAACATATTTCCTGAAATCAGTAACATCAACTATCTTCTAGGCACAAAAATACAGCTGTTAAAGCTAAATTGGGTAAATGCTTTTAGTTGGGTCTCCCTCACTGATATCTGCCAAGAAGCATTCAGAAATACATGGCCAATGTTTGTAGAGATTCACAGATACACGGTACAATCCTATATAAGAAAATGTACGAATCATTGCATACATTGTTGCACATGTCTTTGAACTGCTACAGAACACCCAAAGTCAGTATAATACTATTTTCATTCATTTCAAAGTTTATAGTCTCAGACACCCAAATCCTAAAGTAGCTTGCTGGGCATTTATGAAGTGCTTTGTAGCAGACCTATGAAGTCAAAATAATTCTATCATCTCTTCTGATGCTGTTTTCTTGCATAAATGGACAAGACCCTGTAAAATCAGTATGTATGGGGCAGTCAGTGGCCAAAGTTAATCTCTGATCAAAGAAAACTAGCTTTCACTCACCTTTGTAATCCAACTGAAGCTTACTGGATGCCTCCTGGGCAAAGTCTATCCCAGCCTGAGGCTACAACATGAAACTAGACAGCTTGTAACTCAAGTTTCGAGAGTCAGCAGTGACAATATTTTCCTGTGAAGAATATTAATCCTGATTATACCCATTTCTCAGCCCTTCATATGAAACTGACCACCTGCTTCACAAATAAGCCAGCCCAAATTTGTTGGGCTGATTTAATCAAACCACCAGTATATCTATCTATCTATCTATCTATCTATCTATCTATCTATCTATCTATCTATCTATCTATCTATCTATCTATCTATCTATCTATCTATCTATCTATCTATCTATCTATCTGACTGACTGACTGACTGACTGACTGACTGACTGACTGACTTTCTTTCTATTTAACATACTTCGCCTTTCACCTTAAAAAAGGACCCAAGGTGGCTTCAATCATTAAAAACAGAACTTTAAAAGCTAAAGACGGTAAATCATTATACATTCCCACAATAGAAAGCTATAAGAATGGAAGGATAGTCATACTGAATCTGACTTAAGCCCTATCTAGTGCAGTGCTTTGTCCACATCACAGCCAACGTAATCAAAAGGACAAACACAAATAGGCGGGGTATAAATAAATAAATAAATAAATAAATAAATAAATAAATAAATAAATAAATAAATAAATAAATAAATAAATAAATAAATAAATAATATAACCCATGGATATCTGGAGGGTCACAGTTTCCAGAATTTATCTGAGGTAGAGAGGGATGGGCAATAAGGGCCACAATTATTAACGCTCCCCATGGACTTAGGTAGGAATAGAGAAGGTCATGATAGTTTGCCCCCACTACACAGAACTGAATATGGATCATGATGTCCTGGACTGTATATTAGTGCTTGAATTCAATGTAAATGTTATAAGTGAAAATGCAATATGTGAATATAAAATTATGAAAAGAACAATAATATCTGGAAACTAAAATTAAGTGAAAGCTCCATGTGCGCTAATTAGAAAGGAAGCCAGAACTATCATCTGACATTTGAGGAGGAGAAGCTTTTACATTAGCAAAAAGAAAAAAAAGGAAAAAAAAGAAAAAAAAAAGAAAAGAAAAGAAAAGAAAAGAAATGAGGAAGAAGAAAATGGTATTTTGGGATGGGATGTTTTCCCACTACTGTACATGCAGCTTAAAAGCACAATATTTTGTACATCCCCATTATAGCAGTAAGTTCTCATTAAAAGACAATCAAAACACCAAGAAAAAAATATAACTAAATGATAAGGTAAATGTTCCCCTTGACATTTAGTCCAGTCGTGTCTGACTCTAGGGGACGATGCTCATCCCTGTTTCCAAGCCATGGAGCCAGTGTTTATCCATAGACAGTTACTTGGTCACCTGGCCATTGTGACTAGACAAGAAACGCTGTTACCTTCCCACCATGGTGGTATCTATTTATCTGCTCACCTTTTTTTACATGCTTTTGAACTACTAGGTTGGCAGGAGCTGGGACAAGTGACGGGAGCTCACTCCGTCACGTGGATTCGATCTTATGACTGCTGGTCTTCCAACCTTGCAGCGCAGAGGCTTCTGCGGTATAACCTGCAGCGCCAGCATTAAATGATACCAGAGAGCAAATGTGGCTTTCCCCCCAGGATACAGTCACTAAAGGATGGGGTGGTGGCAAGGAAATCTGAGCTTGACAAAAGATCAAAATAATTATAACAAAATTAAATCTCATACTTAAGATTGGTCTGCACATGAACAGAAAATAAGGAGCCATGAGGACAGAGTTTTATGCTTCATGTTTGGGTGGAGGAGCTGAAACATTTCCCTCTCTATAGCAGCCCTTTGTGGCTACGGTAGACTGCATTCTCCTGAGGCCACACCTAAAGCCAAGGCTTACAAAGTCAAACCACCAAGACGCCTTGTACTGTTTTCTCCGGCAAAGAGAACCCACTCCCCTATTGCAAATAGTGTGTTGCCTATATATGGGTCATCTGCAGCCTATTTAACAAGTCTTAGAACACCTCAGGCTCACAGTTTGTGCTTGCTAGGTTTAATGGGCTATGCTCATTGTTTCAGGGTAGATTTTTGTGAATTCCAAAAATTCCATTCACAAAGAAGGTGTCACCAAGCAAGGAAAAATTCCAAAAGCTGACTCTCTTTTTTTTCATCAGTTAACCACTTCTTACCCAAACACAACACAATTGTCAGGGCTGTTCTTTGACAAGTGTGAATGGTAGGGAGCACAAGTAGACCAGTGATTCCTAATCTTGAGTACCAAATGTTGTAGACCAATTATCTGTAGTCCTTGTGTGCTGAGATACTTTGAAGGGCTGTTTCTGGACTTAATGAAATGAAGCAAATGTGGTAGTAAATGCAACATATACAGTGGAGAAACATACACTGAAATATGCTAAAATATACAACCTGAGGAAGAAAAGCTACAAATATTAGACCAAAACTCTAGGAACATATTGTGTGCATGTTTTCCAAAATATGCCCCCTCGCCCTTTGAAATAAAATAGAGAGCTGGGAGTTAGCAAAGATTGCCACTGGAAAACAAGGTCAAAATTCTCCATATTGTGTGAAAGAAAGATAGTGAAGAAAGACAGGTACAAAAATCAATTATTTGAAATGTGGTGTTGGAAGAATGCTTACAGATACTACAAAAAGGCAGGAAAGTGGGTGCTCAATCAAGTCAAGCCTGAACTCTCAGCACTGCAAAAATGAGTAAATTGAGGCTATCCTACCATGTATTTACAGTGGTGCCTCACAAGATGAAAGTAATTTGTTCTGCGAGTAGAACCATCTTGCGAATTTTTTGTCTTGCGAAAAGCAGTTTCCCATAGGAATGCATTGCAATGCATTCCTATGGGAAACCTTGCAAGACAAATGAATTATTTTCATCTTGCGAGGCATCGGTCTTGTGGGGAAAAAATCGTTTTGCAAAGCACGACCATAGAAGAAGCCATCTTGCGAGTCACCAACATGATCGCAAAATGCTTTCGTCTTGCGAATTTTTCGTCCGGCAAGGCGTTCATCTTGCAAGGCACCACTGTATAATGAATATACAAAACTGACCAGAAAAGATATATTGTTGGGAAAGGGGGTGGCAGTAGGAAAACAGAAAGACCAAACATGAAATGTTGTCAGTATGCATGATCTAAACAGAGCTATTAATGATAAGACATTTTGGAGGTCATTAATTCATATTGTCATCGCACATCAGAATCGAGTTGATGAAACAGAACATCTTTGGAGGGTTTGTCTTAATTATCAGACAATTGTATAACAACAAGATGAGTGGAATGGACCCCAAAGCTCTGCTAACACCCTCCCCAGACACAAAACAAAAAACAGCAATTTCACAGCTTAAACAAATAAGCTTCTGAAGATTTGTTCTCTATTATTTTTTAAAACACCTTTAAAAATATTTTTACACAGAGAATCCCTTTCCCAGCACCACTGCCTGCTTAGCTAGGAAGAAGTCAAAAAGTTTTCCTCCTGAGAGTCAGTTAATTGGGTCCTGACTGACAAGGTCAAAAGTCCAGATTGCTCCAGACCTGGAGTTGATTTCCCCTTTGAAGATTTGTTTCAGGAGCTTGGTCTCAGAAATCTTGAGTGAATGCTTACTGAAATCACTCAGGGCTTGGACAAACACAACTTGCTTTGTGCTTCTGTTTCTGTGACTTTCATTGCCCTCCAAATATCTCCATTCCCAGAACCACAAAGCTGCAACAATTTATCTACAGTGGTGCCTCGACTTACGACCATCTTGACTTGCAACCATTTCAAGTTACGACCAGCTCCGGTTGCAACAGTTTGCTTTGACTTGCGACCAAAGCTTTGAGATACAACCAGGAAAAAGGTGAGGAAAAAGGCGTAGAAATTTGAACTGTTAACCGTTGGTCAACGAAGAGGCTGCTTCTCTGTAGCTCCTTCGCCCCAGGGGTTGTTAGAGAGTGTGCGTTCGCAGAGAGGCTTTGGACTGCCTGGTACTGCTTTTTGCTTTTTAAATTTTTAAAAACTGCCTGTTCTGGGTGAGTACTGTACAAGGTTTTGCAGTGTAGGTTTGGGCTCGGGGGTTATGTTTCTGTGCTGTGTTGGGTCTTGCAGTGTGTTTTTCACTCCCTGCTGGAATGGGTTTGCTTGATTCTGTGGCTCCTACGGTTTGGGCTGGGTGGGGGGGTATGATGGGTCTTGCAGAGTGTTTTTTTTTAGTCCCTGCTGGAATGGTTTTTTTCCCTGGCGGAATTGGTTAATCGCATTTCAGTGTATTCCTATGGGAAATGGTGCTTTGAATTATGACCAACTTGAGTTACGACCATCATTCCAGAATGGATTAAATTTGCAACTCAAGGCACCACTGTACTTTAGAACACTGGTTCTTAACCTCGGGTTACTCAGGAGTTTTGGACTGCAACTCCCAGAAGCCTTCACCACCAGCTGTCCTGACGGGGGTTTCTGGGAGTTGCAGTTCGAAAGCATCCGAGTAACAAAGCTTAAGAACCTCTGCTTTAGAACACTCTTGCCAGTAAGTCTATTCCATGAATACTCTGTTTATCATTGTTTTGCCCTATTGAAACACTTTTTGAGAATAAATATTTCAGTCCCCACAGCCTGGATTCCTTCCAAATTAAAAAAAAGCAGGTAGGACCAGCCAATCTACAATGGGCAAAAAAGGGAACTGCCCCAGTGCTTCCTTGGTCTTTGTAGGAGATTTTTTTTTTTTTTTTTTTTTTTTTTTTTTTTTTTGCTGAGGCTTAAAAACAAAAGCACACAGCAAGCCCCATCAGAAGGTGCTAGGGCTTTAAACAAATAAAGCACACAGCAAGCCCGATTGGAAGGCTCTGGGGCTTAAAAAAGAAAACAAACCAAAAATAAAGCACACAGCAAGCCCCATCGGAAGGCACTGGGGCTTTAAAAAAGAAAAAAATCAAAATAAAGCACACAACAAACCCCATCGGAAGGCGCTGGGGCTTAAAAAAAATTAAACCACACAGCAAGCCCTATTGGAAGGCGCTGGGGCTTAAAAAATAAACACAGCACAGAAGCATAATCCCACCACCCAGCCCAAAACCACGCTGCAAAACCCACCCAGAACAGTTTTTAAAAAGCAGAAAGCAGCACCTTACTTCACCAGGCAGTCCAAAGCCTCCTCCAATGGCACTCTCTCTAACCGCTGGGGTGAAAGAGCTACAAAGAAGCAGCCCCTTCGTCTACCAACAGTTAGCAAATTTGAATTCCCCACCTTTCTTTGATCATAACTGGAAGCTCCGGCCACAAGTCGAAGCAAAATTTTGTGGCCAGAGCTGGTCATAACTCAAAATGGTCGTAAGTCGGGACGTTTGCAAGTCGAGGCACCACTGTAATGTCACAAATTGGGGAAGTAGCCAGCATTTGCCTTGAATCTTCTATACACACCATAAGCAACCAGACAAGTGCCTCAATATTCTTGTCCATCAGTAGGTTTTCCCCATATTGATGGGGAACTCTGGCACTCCTAATCTTTTGGATACAACTTCCACAATCACTTGCTGAAAGGCATGTAGGGCTGAGCTTACAGGAGGGTGTGAATCTTCCCCACACATATTACAGAGAACATTGCACAACAGTGAAGGAAATTCTCCCTTTGCTCCGGACTACTTCACTGCCCATAATATGGTACTATCCCCTAATCATGATTACCCTTTCCAAAAATGCCACAGTGAGGCAGACATTAGCCCCTCTCAATTCTTACTTAATCATACTAACTAAATGATAGAGGTTTCCACTTTCTGCTTTCCAATTTCTCCTGCAACCATTTGTAATTTTACGTCTCCCAGTTGTCCACAGAAATTAACATTTGGAAGCTGCAATGATTTAATTACCTTTGCATGTTGAAAGTGCACTGCACAGGACACAGCATGGCTATCCTGTAAGAAACTGTATAAATGGGAAAACAACAGAAAAGGGCACCAGTAAAGTATGTTTATTTTAAAAATACAGAAATGACAAGAGACATACATTCTAGTTTCAGATGTACATTCATGGTTGCCAGCAGGAGGTTTACAGCTTTGGAATCACAGATCCTAAACTTGGTCATTCCATCCACTAAAGGGTAGGTAAGAGTGTAAGGCCAGAGTTGCCACTATTGGCACTTACTCTCACTCACCAAGGAACAGGAGGAGGAACAGGGAAGCGATAGGTGAGTGAGTAAATTTCTCGTTATATTATCACCTCCAAACTCTTTGTTTTTTTCCCACAGAAGTGCTGGAGCTTCAGTGCTTGCGTACCTAGCACACTTAGCAACCTCTCTAAAAGGTACAGAACAAGAAAGGAAAGGAAAGGGAATGGGCGCAATCCAATTTTAGGTGCCTACAAACCAGTGGAGCCAGGGGAGTGAGCAACCAGGATAAGAACATGATAGAAAACAGAGCAGAAAGGCAAGAAAGCCTGGTGACTCCTGCAGAGGACATATTGCCCAGAGCTTCATTAATCCGGATAGTGTCACCTAAAGTTTGATCAGATGAGCTTGTTTTTTGGATCACTTGAGATGGGGGGGGGGGTTCCCACGTTCTTCCACTCCTTTTTGGAGGAGGGCCAGGGTTGCTATTATTTAGGAGTAATTAAAACCACTCTGGTTTTTCCACTTGGTGGTCTCTGTGGTTGCCTCTTTCATACCCAGATGGAACTGTGGATGGTGTTTTCCAAGATGACACGTTTGTGAGGTAGACAGCAAGGTATTGACAGTAAAAGGTACTGTGAAGCAACCCCTCCTCTATTTTCATCTTTGCACAGTTTTTTTAAAAAAATATTTTTCAAAGTGATTCAGCACTACACCAGATACACTATCACTCTGAACCTCATATCCGATGCAGCACTGAATTTTTCGAGGGGGAAAAAAAGAATCCATATGAAGGCAACAAGTGATTATGGGGGAAGGCACTTTTAATACACTGAGTCTCCCTTGAGCTAGACTATAAAGTAGGACAGGCTGATATGTTCACATACTGCCAGCACTTTGCCATCTGCCCAGGTTATGAGTCCATTCCCAGGCTCTACTTGCTGTGCTAGTTTTAATCTTTAATGCCCTCAGGCAACTTGGAAGCAGGCTGCAGGAAAAAAAACAACTCTCCTCTCCCATTCCCCTATTCAGATCCCTATATGTAATTATGGGAGGCCCTCCTCCAATACGCCACAAATGAAGATAGCTTTTTGCATGGTGGCACTACACTTGCAGAATGCCCTCCCCGAGTGACTCACCTGGCACTTTATATTACCGTCTGCTCCACATTAGGCGAAGACTTTTACATTCCCTCAGCTACTTTAAGCATGGTTTCACTGCTTTTACGTTTTTGTTCTATTTGCTTGTTTGTCTGCTTGCTTGTTTACTGTGCTTTTACTTTTCATGTAGGCTGCACTGTTTTTATCCTAGAGCTCATGGGTTGATTTTATGCTGCTTCCTTATCATTCCTTCATTTAATTTTGTATTTTATGTTTTTAATTTGCCTGTAAATGGTCTAGAGACCTTTTGTAATGGAGTGGCCTACAACATCTTAAGTGAGTAATTTCTGTCTTTTAAAGAGCCTTCCTATGAACTGGGCTCTGGGAACTGGAAGGCTTCCAGCTGTTGTTGGTGAAAACCTCCATCACCATTCCTGACATCTGCTCACCCTAATTGGGGCTAATTGGATTTGCAGTATGACAATATCGCAAGAGTTCCAGGTCCCCTGGCAGTAAGCTACTGTATACGGTCTCCAGTCTACTGAAGCTACCTGTTCATTTTCAAAAGGGTCACTGCCATAGTTCACAATTACCCAAGCTGACAAACAGTTTCCAAACAGCTTCAGCACTCTTGAACTCAGTGCTGGACTGCGGGCTGTATCCATACAATGATAAAGGAAGGACACAAAATAATCACTTCTAGAACATTCTGTAAAGAACCAAGAACGCAGTGAACTTCAAACCAAGTTCAACCTATTCTCAGGATTACTGATATTTGATAATGAAACACAATGTTTTCTATAATGAGAGATTACCAGACATTATGAACTACAAGATACTGTATATTTCACTTACTCTCTTCTTGGGAGTATCCAGGAAGAAGATAACCTTAATCTTAGATGGAAAAAGTTTTGCTCAATTGTGTCAACTCTGAAGCCTGTCCCTGTCTATCACACTACTTTCAAACAAGTTGGGGCATCTTTATGGCAGTACATATACAAAGGGCAAGAAACTGTTATAAAGCAATCATTGCTGAGAAATATCATGACCTTTTGGAAGGGTAAGTGAAACCACAGGTTGTAGCCTTGGCTGCCAAGGAAAATGCCTTGTCTTCGCTTCGTGAACTGCGTGTGTGTAACTATTTTTGAGTACTGCACAAAGGCAGCACTTTTACAGTACTTGCTCCCTGCCCTCCTCCCTTCTGGTACCCTAATTCTTAATTTATTTGCATATAAATCAGCAATTTTTGGGGGACTTGCTTTCCTATCAGTACATGTGGAATCAAGATTGCTACCAATCCTCCTCCTCACATTTCGAAAGGTGGGAAGGGATTCACATGTGTGTGTTTGTAACACAGAATCAGCATGCATATACAAAAAAAAATCTGCACATACACCCCCACAGAATCAGGCATTCTACAGCCCAAATCACCAAGGGGAAAATAACAGCCCTTAAAGTTATTTAAAGCAGGACTGTGACAAATGATACTGCTTGTTACCATCCCTAAGGGATCTCTAATACTATACCATACCTCTTTCTAAAACTGAACCGTCCACAAAAAAGCATTTCCCAAGGTTACCTTGACTTGGAGGCCTGTTTACCTAATGCTATCTGCTAAGACCAAGAGCACAAAATAGATGCAGAAGGGCCTGAACTGAAGACGGCTATAAGTTTGCTTATTTAAAACTGCACCAGGGACAGCTGCGTAATGTTGAGCTTTGGCTGGAGCAATATGGAAATGGAATCACCACTTATGCTGTGACTCACTGTCTTTCCCTATATAGGTCTATATTAAGGCCACACAACCAGGAACTTCCAATATGATTTAGTCTAACACCTCAAAACAACTTTCTTGTAAGAAATGTCTGCTTCGGGGGAAAAAACACCATCAGCCCAAGGCACATCAAGGGGAAAACAATTTCCCCAGCATTAAACTAGGGAGAATTCAATGTCCACAGTGATAAATGCCCCCACAATCAAATTACATCTGTTTACCTTCCGATGATCAATCAGATCACAGGATTGGTACAAACACATGATAAATGCAAGATACAAAGGGGAGAAAAAGTTACAACAAACAAGACATATTTCACTAGTTGAGGGAGCATCTCTTCTAAAAAAACATGCTAAACATGGTGGTCAGAATCCTACTAGTAATTTATGCTTGTGTAAGTCATGGTGGCAAATTACCTCTTATTAATGAACTGCTGACTCCACTACAGGTGCACAGCAAACAGCACAATCAGACTCAACCAGCACCTTGTTAGTGATGTTTGTTGCCATCATTTATACAATTTCACTTATGGAAGCAGAAACCATCATTTGAAATTCTGGAAATCGTTCAATTCCAGGTTTCTACCAGAAATGTTTCCACAGGAACAAAGGGTGTTCTGATACTTTAAAGAATAACAGGTTTTATTTTGCATATATTTTCATGGATTTCACCCCACATTATCAAAGGCATTCTAGAATGTTAGTTATATTTCCTTCCTACCTGTTATTAATTGAATTGATATTTAAAATGAGATGAACACAACCTACCTATGGATCAAAAAGGATAGCTAATTGTGTTGATGCAATCAATGTGCACATTAAAATATTGTTTTGCTAGGTAAGGTAAAGGTAAAGGTAAAGGTTCCCCTTGACAATTTTTGTCCAGTCGTGTCCGACTCTAGGGGGCGGCGCTCATCCCGCTCTTCAAGCCATAGAGCCAGCGTTTGTCCGAAGACAATCTTTCCGTGGTCACATGGCCAGTGTGATTTAGACACGGAACGCTGTTTACCTTCCCACCGAGGTGGTCCCTATTTATCTACTCGCATTTGCATGCTTTCGAGCCACTAGGTTGGCGGGAGCTGGGACAGGCGACGGGTGCTCATTCCGTCGCGTGGATTCGATCTTACGACTGCTTGGTCTTCTGACACTGCAGCACAGGCTTCTGCGGTTTAGCCCACAGCGCCACCACGTCCCTCTTTGCTAGGTAAACAGTAGTCTAAAAAGGCTGAGCCGCTCTGGAACTAAGAGGACTGTAACATTTAACTGTTTCTTTGCTGTGTTTCCAATGAACATCATCCCTTCAATGCTATCCACATTCCAAGGGAGGTTTCCCTTGAAATGCAAATAGCAGCTTCAGAAGAATGGTTTTTGTCAAAGCAGGTCAGGGAGCTAAGTGGGCCTATGGATCCTGACTTTCCTGCATTCTCTTTACATAATGGAAATACATTAATTGCATTCCCCTAAAAACCATGACTACAGAATGACTGCACAGCTTTAGCACTGACAATGAAGAAATTGAAATAGTTAGAGATTTTGTATACCTTGATTCAATCAACAAATAGAGGCTGAAGCCAAGAAATCAAAAGAAGAATGAAACTAGGAAGGACAACACTGAAGGAATCAGAAACGATAATCAAACATAAGGTTGTATCAGTAGAGACCAAAACCAAGATCTTCCACACTGTTGTATTTCTGATCACCATGTATCGGTGTGAAAGCTGGTTAGTAAAGAAAGCTGAAAGGGGGGAAATGATTCATTTGATATATGGTGTTAGAAGAAAACTTTGCAGATATCCTGGACTGCCAGAAAGACAAACAAATGGGTCCTAGAGCAAATCAAGCCTGAACTATCTCTGGAGGCAAAAAGGTTGAAACTGAGGCTGTTCTACTTTGGCCACCTCACAAGAAGGCAGGATTCTCTGGAAAAGACAATAACGCTCTGAAAGGTGGAAGGCAACAGGAAAAGGGAAAGACCAAACTGAGACCCAGGACACACAAAGGAAATGTTTTTCTAATTCTTCCAGTACTTTCCATACCTCGTGTGACCAGGGCCTGAAATGGACTGACTCTCTAAGGGACACTACAGGCTTGTGTTTTCACAAGAGCTGAACAAGGCAGTTGAGGACAGGATATTCTGCAGATCACTCATTTGTAGGGTCACCATGAGTTGAAGGTGACTTGACAGCACGTAATGACAAATTAGCACTGCATCCAGCTCGTCTCTGTGATTAATACTTTGATTTGTTTGGAATCACGTTGCCAAGATATGTTTGGAGCAAAGATAAATATGCTCAAGGCAGATCACCTCCCCCACTTTTTTGATCATGATCCTGTATCTCAGAGTCGGAGTGCGCAAAGCACAACCTGCGAGAGCCTTTCAGACCCTTTCTGCACAGCCCACCATCACACAATCAACGACCACCATCACCAACTGCAGGTCAGAAATGACTCTGGCATTCTCCCCTTCCTGTGATTTCCATTTAGCAACAGCAGAGGAAACAACATTCGGCCTGCCAGTTTCCAAGAGCTCTACAGCAAAACAGGACACATTCTGATACCTTCCTCCGCCACAAACATAATTATGGCCAATTTTTTTTATCAGCATCTGTGGCAAGGTGGCCACAGCAGTGAAAGAACATGGCCCACAAAGGGGTGTGGGGCAAAAGAAAGCAATTGTCCCCCCAACACCATTAAGTGGTTTTCCTGGCCCCTGCTATGACGGCTTAGATGTTGGAATTTAGCTGCAATTTACAAACACTTTTGCCAAACAAAAAAACAGCTTAGGGCAGGGCAGAATCTCAAAAAAGCCAAAGAATGAGCAAGCTTATCAGGCACAAATTGCTGAATGACTCTTGAAGGGGAAAGATGGAATTCAAGAATGGAGTGGAGTGCCTGAAATCTAGAATAGGAACTCTCCACGCGGCAGTTTTTGTTGTTGCAGATACCACTTGTACTCCTCTAATGGGAAATTACTCAGAACATCATGTTTCCCTGTCATCAAACTGAATGTTCACAAAATGGCTCCCACAAAAAACAACCAAAGAACACTGTTATTTCTTTCTACCCCAGTACGAATAAAGAAATACAGTACTACAGTAAGGAAAACAGACTGAAATAAAACATGAACCTATCTTTGGCCACAATGTACCACTCACAGAAGTGATTAAAAACGTGTACGA
The DNA here is from genome assembly GCF_051106095.1 of Pogona vitticeps. Taxonomy (NCBI): domain Eukaryota; kingdom Metazoa; phylum Chordata; class Lepidosauria; order Squamata; family Agamidae; genus Pogona; species Pogona vitticeps. The sequence continues at coordinate 83,956,643 of NC_135785.1, read as the reverse complement.
GATTTCTATTCTATTCTATTCTCGTATATTTCTATTTCAGAAGGAACCATGCTTTGCTTGCAGTGGCATGTCTGGAATCTGCCACATTCACCTCACTGCCCTCCTCTCTTTCAGACGGAAACCTTGCTATTATGTTAGGAAAAGAAACAACTAACCTTCTAATAATACGTTTCTGTTTGTTTAGTAGCTACCATACAGAAATATACTATAGGAAAAGGTTATGCAAATTCATAGATGTTGTGTGACAATCTCTAAGTAACCAAGCTGATTGCAGACGAAACCTTGGGCTCAGGCTGTTTTTACATTTATGGCAGCAATTTCCTTTCAGAAATGGCTTCTCATCCCCAAAGGATCTTACCTGGGTCTTATCATTTTCTTGTCTCTGGTACAATTTCAAACTGATTAATGTCTCAGGATCCAGCTCTCCTTAACCTACCATGAAAGCTGTTTTTTTTTTCCAGGAGTGTCTATGCCCCAGAGGAAATCAGAAAGCAAAAATACATTCTCCGTCAATGGCAAACTCAAAGTGCCACACAGACCAAAAACATGATCTGCAGTATGTTCAAATAACAGATGAATTTGAATGAATAGAGTAGCTTAAAATTAAAGTAGGTTTTGTACAATAGGAGGGTGAATCCAAAGGAGGTCAATTTACTGGACAGAAACCAGTCAGCCACCTTTCCAACGTGTCTACTGCAATTCCATTTCTGGGTCATACCAAATGTAAGAAAAGCCTTCCCACTGAAAAGATTTGCGACACACCTAATCAGGAGATTATCCTCCAGTCAAAGTGGAGATGCCCATTCAAGGACATTCTGAAAGTCCTGAAAGCTGCTTTTAAATCTTCTTCTTCATCATCATCATTATCATCATCAACAACAACATAGAACTGAAGAGTTAGAAAAGACCCTATGGATCACTGAGTCCAGCCCCTATCAAGGAGGGACAGTGGAAAACTCACAATTCTGGTTCCGCAGCCAGATACGTAAACCAGTGAGCTATCCATTGCTGAAGGTAATGGTGTTCTAGGACAGTGGTTCCCAACCTTGGGTCCCCAGATGTTATTGGATTACAATTCCAGAGATCCTTGCCAGCACAGCTAGTGGTGAAGGCTTCTGGGGGTTTTAGTCCAAGAACATCTGGGGACACAAGGTTGGGAACTATTGCTCTAGGACATCTGTGGTTACAGTGGGGTCTCAACTTACGAACTTAATCCGTATTGGAAGGCAGTTCTCAGGCTGAAAAGTTCTTAAGTCGAATCTGCATTTCCCATAGGAATGCATTGAAAACCATTTAATCCGCATCTGCTCTTTTCGTCCATAGAAACTAATGGGAAGCTGCTATTCCGCCTTCTGCCACTAGAGGGGGATATTTTTTTCTTTTTTCCTTTTAACCTAAGATGACTTAGCTTTAAAAAAAAAGGAAAAAAGAGTTCGTAACTCGAATCCAAGTTCGTAAGTCGAGTCCATATATTCCTATGAGAGCAGTTCATAAGTCAAAACGTTCGTATGTCGAGCCGTTCGTAAGTCGAGACCCCACTTGAATATGTAACCCTCAAAATTTAGAGACTACAATGACTGGGAGTCATCCGTCCCTCTTGTAGACCAAGTGGATATATTCTAAACTTTCAGCATGCAACACCTATTCCATTTAGATCTGGTTGAGAATTCCTTACCATTTTTTTTCAAATGCACAAGATGAGGGCAAGTTGGTAAATTACAAGTCCCATCATCCCTTATCACTTGCTAACCAGCTAGTGCTGATAAGAATCAGGATTCAACAAAATCTGGAAGGTCAGACCTTGCCCTGCATAAAGAGTTATCTCTGTTCTGAAGGATACTATTCTAGCCATAAAACCTTTAGAGCTCATCCACAGTCAAGACAATGCCACATCTTCTCCTGAAGACAAGTCAGTTTAAGATTAGTATGAGATCAAGTGAACCTTGGAGATTCAACAAGAAAGAGAAAGATTTAGCAAAAAAAAAGAGGGGGAGGGGAAAGAGAATTATGCTTTATCCCCAGGTTTCGAGTCAGAATTTTCTAAATGTATTCCATTATATAATTTGGTGACAAGGTCACCAAAAGAAATTCACTCCCACTGCAGTGAAGACAGGAGGGAGAGGGCAGTGGAGGGGGTTTGGATGCCCGGGAAACCGGAAGCCGCCCCAACCTCCACACCGGGTGGCAGCTTCCTGGGCATCCAAACCCCATCTGCTGCCCTCTCGCTCCTGTCCACAGGAGGCAGAGGACAGTGGAGGGGGTTTGGATGCCTGGGAAGCCACCACCTGGCATGGAGGTCGGGGCGGCTTTCGCCTTCCTGGGCATCCAAAGCTGCACCCGCTGCCCTCTGCCTCCTGTCCCTGCTGCCCTCTGCCTCCCGTTCCCACGGGGATGGGAGGAAGAGGGCAGCGGGGGCAGCTTTGGAAGCCCGGGATTTTTTTTTCCTTTGGCCAGAACGGATTAATCGGTTTTCAATGCATACCTATGTGAAATGGTTCTTCGACTTATGAAATTTTCAAGTTACGACCACCGATCCAATATGGATTAATTTCGTAAATTGAGGCACCACTGTATATTAATGATTACTACTTGGGAAGAAAAGACCATCATTATTCCTAAAATGTAATACTATATTATAGGTAACATAATTTCAAAGGTTTGAACAGTGTGTCTATTTGGAAGGCAGACAAGCTAACACATCTGGATTGAGATACAAAACACGAGATATTAAAAACCAGCTACAAAAGTGGTTTGGAGAGGATCTTAAGAACAAAACTGAGGCTCCACATGGGAAATGTGTGACTGCAAATGAAAGACATTTTACATGAGAAACAAAAGACATACTGATGTACAGAAATGTTTTAATTTGTCCCAAGCAAATTGTCTCACTTTACTAAGTTAATACCTAGGCTTGGGCCCTTATTGACTTCTGAGAATTTGGGAATATTAACTGTACCTTTGGACAAACATTGTCCTGGAGAACAGCAAGGAGAAATACACCAAGTAATACAGATAATGTGGATAGAGAGTCTTTCTTCTGAGTGGGAAGAAATTGTGAGCACAGGTCCTGGGACTCATCTTTTTGCTTTAACCAAAGGTTTTTATCTCTCTGGAAAATGCAGTCCTAACCTTCAGTCACAGCAGTCCTGGATTGCACACATATATTCTAAACATACTGTATGTACAACCTATAGAGAGAGAGCTTATGCATGTATGCATACTAAAATTTTAAACTCCTATATGAATACTCCCTTTTTTTCCACTCCCTTTATAGCCTCAAATATCACTTAGAAGACAATTTTTTCTAAGTACTTAAATTATTTAAATTTACTTATTCCAAGTATTTATTCAAAATATATTGGCTAGAATCCAACTGGCGACTTATGTTTGTGTAAGTGAAACAGCCTAAATTGCAGCAATTTATGCCATGCTGTACACCATTTCACTGACACCATTTGTAAACGGTCCATTGGATCCTCACTATTATTCTCTATTATTTATTATTTTAGAAAAGTTTGGAAATAAAACATTTTGCCATAATGAGTCCCAAGGAAAAATTATAAATAATTAACAATGTAATAATAGGCTTCAATATCTAAATAGCAAAATTTCACAATGATTAATTTTTTAAAAAATGATTAAAACAAATCTTGTAACTTTGGCCTCAAAAAGTACCAGATAAAAGACCACTGAGATCTTTCAAGAATTTAATAGGTTAATACAGCTGGTGGTAGATTAAATAATTCAGTGGTTTAACAGCCAGAACATGTGCCTGCTACTTTTCCCCCTTAGCCACACAGATAAGCAAGGGAGTACAGCAATGAAGTATTCCCCACAGCACTTAGAATTTCTTGCTCGTTCCCTCTCAGAAGGAAGCAGACAGAATAAATCTTCAATATTTTCTCAGCTCCCTGTAGATTAGTTTCTTTTCTCTAGATGCCTTTTCCTACCATCCAGAAGATGGTTTATCTCAAGATATTCTTTGGAAACATTTTTTCTCCATTTCCTTGCCCTTCCTGCCTCAGTCAAGAGCAGGTTAGTATAACCTATATGGAGTAGCCATTTAAACTCTGCTAAAGCAGGGAAGAAAAAGTACATCAAAAAAGACAAAATAGACCACAGGTTTGCATAAAATTGCCTGTCTTAGTTTAGATGCAAAATTAGAAATTCTCACTACACAGTGGTGCCTCGACTTATGAACTTAATTGGTTCAGGAATACAGTCGTAACTCGAAATGGTCATAAGTTGAAGCGCCATTTCCCACTGGAATGCATAGAAATGCAATTAATCCATTCCGGACAAAGAAAAAAATCACACACATACCCCAAAAATCACTGCAAGACCGGTCGGAAATGCAACTAATCCCTTCCAGCCGAAGGAGGAGGGGGAAGAAAAGCAATCAACCATGCAAGACCCATTGCAAAGGCAAGCAAGACAAAGCAAAAAGCAATCAAACAGATCGTGCAAGATTGGAAATGGGGGGCGGGAACTAAAAAGCAAACAAACTCCCCAGGACCCATCGAAAATGGGGGGGAATCAAAAAAGCAAGGAAACCCCCCAAGACCCATCAGAAATGGGGTGGAATCCAAAAAACCAAGGAAACCCATGAAGACTCATCAGAAATGGGGGGAACAAAAAAAACCATGAACCCCCAAGATCCATCACAGCACAGAAACATAGCCCTCTCAAGCTCAAAACCACGCTGCAAAAACACCCAGAACAGTTTTTAAAAAGCAGAAAACAGCACCTTACCTTACCAGGCAGTCTCCTCTGATCACACACTCTCTAAATGCTGGGGCGAAAGAGCCAGTACAAAGAAGCAGCCTCTTTCGCCACCTACAGTTAGCAATTTGAATTTCCTGCTCTTTTCCCCTGCCTTTTTGTGTTCATAAGTGGAAGCTCCGGTTGCAAGTAGAATTATGGGAATGAAATTTCCAAAGCAGCAGGTGGTAGAACAATCCCTCTAACTTCATTCAGTTCCCTCATTGTTTCTCAGTGGGGAGAAAAAGCACCCTGCCATACTGTGGGAATCATGAGATTCCCTGAGACTTGCAAAGCCCCATGGGAGAGTTAATTTTGACAGAGGTCTGTCTCCATATAGAATGAAGTTTCTTCAAATAAAAGGTCTGCCTGCTGTGGTATATATAATACACGAAAACAATTGTTGCGCACCCCCAGTGTCCCCTGTTTGTTTCCCCACTCACAGGTTCACCTTCGGACATGACTTGTTCTTTTCTCCCTTTTTCGCTGCCACCAGAGGGTATTACCCTCACTGTACCAGTTATGAATCTCAGACTTTTGCTGCCAAATATAACAAGGTTTATTTATGGTTTGGTAGGTAAATCACAGAAGAAAAATCATGGATGTTCTTTTATTATTCATTCAATAAATGTGGATTTGATTACATGTAAGCTGGTTTGTATTCATTCACTTTATTCATTCACTTTAATCAAGGTCTCAATACATTATATTCTGACTGTCTATGTATTTCTTATTACTTTTAGCTCTTTTATATTCTCTAACACACCAACTTTCCAATATCTCGTCTAAACACTTCTCAATATTCTCCCTAACTCTCTCTCTCTGTCTCCCCCAGTTCTCTATCTTTCTAACTGATTCTCTGTCTCCCCCAGTTCTCCCCGCCCCTCCTGTCCTGTCATAGGCTCTTGCACTAAAGCTCTAAAATGACTGACAGGAGTGACGTGTGGGCGGTCCGCCACAACAATATTTCTGAAGGAAATAGATATAAGTCATCACTCACTTGTCTATTTTATTTATACTGTGCTCCCTCCACCAAAACACGCCTTTGAAGTAGCATACACAAAACAACACAAAATACAAAACCAGACCTAAAAATCATCTTACAAAAGGTCCAACAAATCAATGACTTCATGTAGCAAATTTCCCAACGTCTCACCCTCGGCCAAATGCAAAGTCATGCCATATTGGGTTTTGGCACTCTTCTTTCAGGAGGCAATTTTTAGAATAAATGCTAGCATGAATATGTCCAGGGCCAGAATTAATATTCTATAATTATTCACCTCATATTTACATCTAAACTTGACATTCTCTCTCTTGAATCTATTGGTTAGATTTTATTAAGAATTTCAACCACTGTTATCATTGAATATAATGATAAAGGTGACGCTGTTGTTAATGTCCTTTAGAAAAAAACAAACAGCCTTACAGAATGGGGTGGAAAGCATAACAACAGCGGAACTTTAGTTCTGCTATTTCTCTGTTACAGTATAACCTATTTCAAAACATGGTTACCATGTTCCCAACAGAGAATACAATTTTCTGTTCCCCCATTCGATATTATTTGTCACTCTGAAGATTTCCTATAAAATGATGCATAAATTGTTTAGCGCTCATTTATAAAATTGAGCTCTTTACAATGCCCAACACTTCCCTGCATTTCCCTGTCAACTCTTTGAAGTTCCAAACTGCTAAGGAGGAAAATTGGTCCCAGGACAAAAAACTTGAAAAATTGTTATTCCAATGCGGCGATTTCTTGTTCTTCCAAGATCCTGATAGGAAAGGGTGCAGCAATAAAAAGGGACAAATACCCTCTCTCCCTGCAATTAGAAAATAAATTCACGAAGAGCTTCAGTAATTATGCTACTAATTTCTTGGAACACCCCATACATTTGTGCAGTTTTCCTTAAGGGCAGTAACTAGTGCCCCATCCCACTGTATATATTAAACCTTGGAATTGGTGGTCTTCTGTTTTGCTGAACTATAACTCTTATTATCAGTCCAAAGTGGCATAACAGTCAAATGTGAGTTGCAGTCCAGCAGCAGCTGCAGGGCCACACATTTCTGTACTTCAACAAACAGGGCCAAACCATACACAACACATAGGAAGCATAAGGAGATCTTGTGCACTGTGGCTTTCATATGTATTTTTTAAATGTCTGCATTTTATTTAACCAATAAATGGGGCTACATCACATGCTTTCAATCTGAGCCCTTTTCAGTGGAGGTTCACTCCAAATGCCTTTTGAAAATCAGCTGATGAAACTTTTTGAGAAAGCTTGAATGCCTTGAAAGGCATTCAAGAATTGAGAGTTCCTAATCCAAGGAGCTCTCACTGCCTGAACTCTGTCCCTGAACAAAACAAAAACACAGTTTTTTCCTTAAAAAAAACAACAGAAATTCAGTGTATTTGTTACTTTCATCACTGTTGTCAAAATGATGTCATTCCCTCAGAATATTGTACAATGTGTTACGTGTCATTTGGGTGCAGCCCTGCAGCCCTGGACAAATGTGATATCCAGTCAGTGTTCCACTTGCTACCAGTCCATCTGGATGGTTTTCTTTGTTAGGATTCAAGTTTCAGGATAGCTAGTATGTGGATACGGCCATGCCCATGCTCAGTGTCCTGCATAGCATTTGAGGATTTAGCAGCTTCCAAGAATGGTCAGTGAAGTCCTGGGCTAACTCCACAGCAGTGACTCATTATTTAGATTCTTTCCTTTTTATTGGGAAGGTAACCATTCAGGGATCTCTGAATGTTTTAACCTTCTGATCCATTTCCAGGAATCAGCAGATGAATTAGTTGTTCCATTGGCCAAAGACAAGAGAGAAGGACCAATGACTGAACTAGTTTATCTGGACATATAACATGACACCATGGCAGGGAATTCCACCTTCTATAGGAAAGGCTGACTACCCTCCAAGACCTCACAGCAACTTTACTGACTCACAAAAAATGTACTCTGAAAGAGCCACAGGTGGTGCTGGGTCCTCTCCTGCACTGCCTGCAAGAGTAGTGGCCCCAGGTTGAGCATTCTGCACCAAAATGGCTTAGGGATACAGCAGAAGTCTCAGCCCTCCGCTATCACATCACGATCAGCAAAGGTATAAAAACAGATAGTAGACTGTCCTCTGGGTCCGAAAAGGTGATGCACCTTGTAAGGCAGCTAGTTTTCTTTGTTTGTCAGTCAATATATGTACCTCAGCCAAGTCTGCTCCACACACAGATAACAAATTTGCTGATGACTATCTTGTTTCCAGGAATACAGATTTTGTCAGTTGGCATCACACACACGTATCACTCCAGACTCAGTCCCAGAAGTGCTTTATAGCCTTGGAAGCATGAAATAACCCAGGGAGTAACAGCCTATCCTCCATATTACCTTACCCGGGCTTCATGCTCTGGAGAGGACACTCCTCGATTTAGAGCATGTTACCATAGTCTCTCGAGACTGAAGGATGCCTATGATGATGATGATATGCCTCAGTCGATCTTTCCACTTTTAGAGTATATAGTGCAGCTCTGAAATATTTCTTGTCCTTCCTGAGGCTCAAGGGAGGCGCTGTCTCTCGTCCTGTGATGGAGGCTGCAGTGCTAGAATATCTGGTGTCCCTCTATGCCCAGGGCTTGGTTCCCAGGATGATGCACACCCCTTTGGCAGCACTACCTCTTTTTTTTCATCCTTTCTTCAGGGCCCTTCAAGTTGGTGAGCTGGTAGCAGGATCCAAGTGCAACATACTTGATAGAAATTCTAAGGGTTGCACTGGCACAGGATTTGCACCCCTGCAGGATTTCACACCCCACTCCTTTTGAACAGAGGAAGCCCCTGTGGCAGCCAATTTGGGCATGCCCCCTGACCACATAAAGCAGATAGGCAGATGGAAGTCACAGGCTTACAAAGGCTACACATGAGAGCCCAAGGCTCAACCCTAATGTTCTCTGTTTTTCAGTTGAGTCAAGAGGCTGGACTCCCAAGGTCTGGCTCGTTGGTCACAGCTCTGGGCACAGCAATGTTGGATGGGAATGGCACATTGGTTTAGATAGGGTGGTGTGCATCACACGGCTAGGGTGCTGGTTTCAGCTGATGCAATTTTTATGAAACCAGATCAAGCAGAAGGGACCTCCTGACATTATTCTCTTCCACCTTGGGGGTGGGGGAATGATTTGCCAGCAAACAAGAGACTGAACCTAGCCTTTTCTATTAAGGCAGACTTGGAGTTCATGTATTGGCTACCACACCATACAGGTTATGTGGCTGAACCTGCTCCAGAGGTGGGTATGGAAAGGGGCCAGAGATCCATGGAAGGTAGACATTGTAAAGCAAAAGGTGACCAGGAAGGTCAGACCGATGGTGGAGTCTTGGGGGGGGAGCTGAATCAGGTACCAAGATATATCATTTAAATCGACATACCTGTTTTGGGCAGGTGTTGCCCACTTACTGGACTTTGGACAAGATAAACAGCTAAGGGACATCATCATGGCCATAGCAGATTGGTTGCAGATGCTGTTCCCTGGCAGGAGTTGAGTGGTGCCCAGCTCTAGTGGACATTTGTGGCATTGGGGATGGACCCAGATGGTGTGAGGGCCACAGGAAGGAGGGAGCCTGCTCACTCAGTTGGTTAAAGGAATCCCCTTGGAAGAAGTTGGGGCAGGGCCATGGTCTGGCCAGTTTTGGGGGCCAGTTGGCAGTGCCCTTAGGTGACAGGGAGCCATGGAATGGTATACACCTCTATGGTTTCCAGAGGATTGCCACTCCTGGTGGAAACAGGGATCGGTGGTAGGTATCAGGAGGCAGGTTTCTCAGTGCAACAGACCCAGTTTCCCCAGTGCTTGGCCAAGGGACTGCTGCTATAAACAATAAAGTGGTGGTCTTTTCTTCCAAAGAGATGCATGTTGTCTTCCTTACATGCTGGTGGAGACGAACCAGGGCCTGCTTAGCTCTAGACCAACAACTCTCAGTCAAAGGGGAGCAGAGAAGAACAGCCACAACAATGGGCTTTGTTTATTTATTTGCTTGCTTGCTTTCCATCCATCTGCAAGAGCAGGTACTGGCAAGAATAAGCTACCCTCTTTCCCCGAAAATAAGACCTAACCTGAAAATATGCCCTAGTGTGATTTTTCAGGATGCTCATAATATAAGCCCTACCCCAAAAATAAGCCCCAGTTGAATAAAACCCTGCCCTCCATGATTGTGCAGCAACCAGAAGATGACACAACTGTATTTGAATAAATGTAGATTGTTGTACATGGAAAAATAAAACATCCCCTGAAAATAAGCCCTACTGTGTTTTTTGGAACAAAAATTAATATAAGACCCTGTCTTATTTTCGGACAAACAGGGTATATATCTTGACAGAATAAATGCTATTCATTTCATATGGATAGACTGTTTCTCTCTTTTTCTTAAACAATGACCCTTGATACACTTAAACAAAACACTATGTGGCAAACATTCCCTGTCCTCATTTGAATGAAGATTTCGCATTAAGGAAAATGTAGTTGATTTGGCTGAGTACCAAATCAAACTCGGCTGATTTAAACTCTCATTGAGATCTGGTCCAAAGTAATGCAAACCAATTCAGCGATTTAGACATCAACTGCAGTCGAAGAAAGTCAGACAATGTGTCTCCAAAATGCTGCATATTAGGAAAAAAAGCCAAAGCAAGGAAAGGAGAACAGGGAAACTGGACTTTGCTCACTGAGAACTCTAAGCTTCCATGAATCTCATCACATTTCCCATTATTGTGCTTGGGAAAGGCTGAGGGAAAAAATATTATCTGTTGTCTTCTCTCTCAAGTGCTCTTCTGTGCGTTCCCTTCTAGCAGCAGAAATGTTTGTCAGAGGGCTTCTAGTGACAGTGTGGCATTTAGGCTTCCTTCATCCTACTGGTAACCATCATTCAAGCTTCTTTTTCTAATCCATTCCCAATCTGGTTTGAACCCTCCTTACTCTTTTTTATGTTGTTTATTTGCACAATTCTGTACACTGGTCTCAGTGTTCCTACAGCCCGCCCCTCATTTTCGACCTAGATTTTTTTCTTTCCCTGAGTAAGATTAGATTGTGCTTTCAATCTGTGTCAGCATGGAAGGCTCGGGAATTGGGACTTTTCATGTACAGTATGTTGAGGGACTTATCAGATATATTTGTTGACTTAGCTTACTACATGCAAGGACACTATGCTCAGCTACTATTCTGTCTTGTTGGTACTTTGAGATGTACTTTGTGTACACTCCAAAACCAGACACTATTCTATACCAGAATAATTAGAGAAGTTACCATTGTCATTTTCTTGTTGTGGTCTCTCTCCTCCCCGACCCCACATCCACCCCAAAGTTGTCTCAAACTGCTTTTTTCGTTTTCTGGTATTTTGAACAATTTTTTTGTTTTTTGTTTTGTCCTTTTGCTTTGTTTTAATAACTATAAATAATCTCCACAAGGCCTGGTTATTGACTTGAGGACCTCCTGACTACCTACTAAGCATGCTGAGGTGTTAAATGTGTGAGGTGGCAGTGCTGCTCTGGAGGGCTGGTGTGCTTGGGAAATGAACAGCTTTATGGATTTGGGGGCTCCTTGGAGGGCACAGTCAAGTCCTCTTTAGACAGATGTGCTGGAAGTTCGGTTTTCAGGTGAGTTCTGTAGTCAGTACCACAGTTAGTCTACCTGGGCCTCACAAAAGTTCAGGAAACACAGGGGTAGCATGGTAGAGTGGGTGCAACAGGAGTCTGCAACCATGACCCAAACATTTGGATTTTTAAATTATGATTGAGATTTGGGTTCAAGCTGGGCTGAATCAAGACCAAACCAAATTAAGACTGAATCAAATTGACAAATCAGGCCCTGAACCAAAGTGGAAGGAGGTACTTTGCTCAGTTCTAATACAGACTTACGACTGTCCCGACATACAACCATTTCAAGCTGCAACCAGCTCCGGCCGCATAATTTTGCTTCAACTTGCGGCTGGAGCTTCAAGTTGCAAGCAGAAAAGAGGCAGGGAAAAAAGGTGGATGTGAACAGGTTCATCTTCAGCTGGAGGTACGCCTTGAGCATGGGCGGGAAGAAGGAGCAGAGGCGGTTCAGAAATTTTAACACAAGCTTCTTTATGTTTTGAACAGTTCAATTCAACAGTATCAAAAGGATCCAATAAACTTATTTCTGGCAAAACTTTGCAAGTCTTAACTCTAACATCAGGGGTCTTCCAATCACTCCTTATAGAGGGGCCGGACCAAAGCGCTCCCTGTCCGTCATAGGTCTCAAGGGGGTGCTCCTCACGGCACAAACCGTCCCACAGCATGGGTGATGAGCCCAGTCCCCTCTGGTGGTTGCTGGAGAAAAGAGGGACTGGGACGGATCACCCTCCGTCCCCCACTCTGATTGCGAGGGAAAACGACTACCGTCCATTCTAGAGGATCTAACTCCCTCCCCTTCAAACTGCTCAGACTCGGTTCTGGTAACAGACCTACTCCTAGCTGTATATTCGGAAAGTCCCTCAGAAGGCCGGTCAGGTCTTCAGTGTCAAGCATGGGCTGTATGTGGGGGTGTTTTTTTTAAATTTGTTTTTCATCTGTGGGTTTGTTTGTTTTTTGGTATTTTTTTATGCTGGAATCGTGTTCCAATGCATTCCTATGGGAAATGGTGCTTCAACTTTTGACCATTTTGAGTTACACCCATCTTCTGGAACAGATTATTGTTGTAAATCGAGGTACCGCTGTAGTATACAAATTGATTTAAATTACTACTTGGGGAGAGTCAATTTAATTATGTGCTTCCTTTCCTTGCTCAAAAGATGAACTCTTGCTAGTGATAATCTTAATACAATAGTCAGCTATTCATTGACACTTCCTGTGTATAAAAGTGTGCACTCTCAGAGAGATAAATAAACTTTGTCTACACAAAGTTGCAGAAGGACAATAACTAGAATTGCCAATCTAAAGGTACCACCATCACTAAGTGAAAATACTGAACACAGTTCTGGGGTTTTTCACAGGATTTCCAATAATCTCCATTATTTTATCATGTCGGGAAAAGTTTCATGAACACCTTCAGTCAGAGAAATGTGAACTATTCAGATCTTTCATTTTTCATCCCCATATATTACAGTTAACAATTACATATCTCTGGAGACAAAAGACCTGGGAACATAAAATGTTCTAATGGTATCACACAGACTTAATATGGGGAGGAGAGGCAGCAGAAAGGGTAATCTATGGAAAAGCCGATGGAAATGCACACAATTATGCTACCAATTGAAAAACTGATGGACCTTATTTACAAAACTTTTGAAAACTGAATTTATGAATACATAGGCTGAAATCCAGCCATAAGTTGCAGCTAGAGGAGGCCCTCTAAATCACTGGAACTTACATAAGTGTTCACTCATCAAATCCCCACTGATTAATTGGGCCTACTCTGATTGCAACTTACTATTGGATTTCAGCCCGTTTCACGAATTAAAATTTAGAATTGCGATTCCATGATTAGATCTTTGAACTATAACACACTGTAAATTAAAACTGCCATCCCCCAGGGAATGTTTTAAGAACATAAAGAATTTTGACAAGAACAATAAAAATAAATCAGTGGAAATGTAAAATCTGATTCAAACAGAAAAAAATCAAAGTTGATTTTTACCACCTAATTCACCCCATAACCACAGAATGGTGCTGCTATATGCAAAGTATGGACTTCATTCCAGAATTTCATCCACTCCAGGGAGTAGAATTCTAATACAGAATCCTGCATTTATCTGAATGGTAAAATAAGCAGCTAAGTGCTCACATGCTGATCTGAGTAGCCAGCAGTGGTTATACCTAGGGAACTATATTGTGAAAATTGGACCCTGGGGGTGGAAAAGACAAATTGTCGGCTGTCTTACAATTGATCCATGCCTTTCAAGCCTCTGGCAAGACAGCCAAATTACCTATCATTGCTTTAATAAAATATATGGACACATTAGACTACCATCTTTTCTTTCATTTCCTCATTCTCCCTTTCAGAAGTCTTTTACGGGCTATGCACTGAAGCTCTTCCTCAATAAATACCTATTATGCAAATACATTCTGAGCCACTCTATTCTTCTTAGTAAACACCGACCCTTATATTGTAACACATGACAGATCGTATTCTTTTGAAAATAAGGATTACATTCTGCAAATTCAGTAGTACAGCATTTGCCTAAGACAAGATCTTGGGTCACAGGTGCTCCCTCAGTGCTCATATACAGACCCACTATCCCACAACTAATCATTCATATTCTCTAAGTTTTACACTGGACTGCAAGGAGAACAAACCTATCCATTCTGAAGGAAATCAACCCTGAGTGCTCACTGGAAGGACAGATCCTGAAGCTGAGGCTCCAATACTTTGGCCTCTCATGAGAAGAATCCT